>NC_092690.1:33202481-33502481 GCF_964275005.1 Diadema setosum
TAAACTCAAATGACTGTTACTTTCATTGGTCGAAATCAAACAAACACAAGCTTAAGTGATACTTTTATGATGTATACAAAGCGTTCGTGTCTGTTTTGAAGAAGAAAATAAAATCTAAACATTATTCCCAATACCTCTCGTCGGGTATAACCCCTTCTCCGATATTTGACATTGC
Source organism: Diadema setosum (assembly GCF_964275005.1). NCBI lineage: Eukaryota > Metazoa > Echinodermata > Echinoidea > Diadematoida > Diadematidae > Diadema > Diadema setosum. Next base: position 33,202,657 of record NC_092690.1, read on the forward strand.
TGTAATTATGTGACGCGAAGGACATATTTTTTTTTCTCTTTCTCTGTTGTTTTGCAGTATCAAAAAAGTGAAAGTGTAAGTTCATGACAATGCTGGGCTTAATATCAAAAGCAAATAATTATTACTTTACCCTCATCAACAGCTAAATAGCACGAGAGATAAAGACAGTTACTGTGAATACTCTTTCGTGAAAGGTTGCGGAATTTGAAGTCCACTACTTTTCCTAGTTTCGAGTGTATCATTCTGTTCGCAGTTTCGCTTTTTTGAATGAAACAAGTCTGAGTATTTACAAAACAACATTTTCATCATTCAAATGCATGTTATAATTACGGGTTCACGTATTATATGTTCTTAAATTCTAAATGATTCCTTCCATTATATGGCTGTCATCTACAACTATGAAGGATATAACACAATTTTTTGTCGTGTCTCCTAACGGGCTTTTTCTACAAGAAGGATTCAACCTTTATAATAGTAGAACATTCAAAGCTTAGAATTTCCTAACCCGAATTAAGTGAGAAATTATTTTCCTCTGCTAACGAATGCAATACATTGTGGTGATGGTTCGCTTTGATTTTTATGCAAGGAGGGAATATATTTTGGTTCGTGTTTATTCAATCTATTTTGTACGCAAGATAAGTGACGTTAACAAACAGGATGAACACACTATGATTATGTTAAGAATGGAACACTCCTGATATAGTTCTAACACCTCTTCAGGGCAGTAGGTTATAAAACACGTAGTGAGGTAAACTGAAATAGGCAAAGTGTTTTGTTTTATGATTACAATAGTCTTTTCAGATTACGTGCAGCTCTCTCATTCCTTGTCATGAAATAATTTAGTGTCTGTCATTTATATTAACGTAAAACGTACAAAATGTGTTCCACCGCTTTGCAAAATTTAGCAGGTGGTAATTTCCATCTGGTATTTGGGAGAAATGTCTTGAAAGATATATTACAAACACGAGATAATAGTGATATGGATACACTGGCCTTTGTTTGGTTAGTATGAATGGAAGACTATTATTCCGTGTATAGTCATTAATATCTATTGCTTTTCACGGTTTACGTGTCGAGGGCATGTGATTGTTGCTGAAAACAAAAGTTCTTCTAAGGTGGAAAGATAACGGTGTAGCCTTTATCCGTGAGAGAGGGCGAGAGAGAGAGAAAGAGAGAGAAAAGGGGTTGGTAGAGAAATAATATAAGATAAGAAACGTGCTTAAACCATGTTGGCTCTTGCTTCGTCGTTATTGCATCTAAATGGGCTAATGTAAATTTTAAAAAAGAGGAATAAAGCGAAAGTCAATGAACTCTTGAAGCAAACCTCTCACAGATACATCAGTACTGTTTTTGATGATGATGCCTCTGTAATCTGTTACTACGCAGTGGTATCGACCGGCGTCGTCCTCATCGACTCTTTCGATGATCAGCGAATAGTTGGCATCAAACTTCACCAAACCCGCGTGGTAGCTTTCGCCATCGATCACATTCTTGTGCCACATTATCAGAAGGGTTGAGGAACTGAAAGTATTTCCTGGAGTCATTTTGATGTCAAAAATGGGTGGACATGATTAAAGAATATTGGTAGCCCGGTCGCATAGCTTTACATACACACAGAACATTTTGCAATACTGTTGGACCTACTCTATCTACAAGAAGAAATATGATAATCATAAAAAGAGGAATATTGGTGAGCTCTAGCAGACGTTTTCTTTCGCTGAAATCTATGTGTGTATGTGTGTATGTGTGTGTGTGTGGGTGTGTGTGTGTGTGTGTGTGTGTGTGTCTGTGTCTGTAGGGGGTTCTGTAACATTTGTAATCTTATTTTTAATATATATGCATCCTTTAAATATACTTCCTCATCATTTCGTATCACTAGAATGGAACGAGTACTTTTGTCGACTTTCGAATTCTGTGTCAATTCCATCATCAAAGCAACAACCTCTGGTTTTTCATTTCGAAATAATGTCTTGTATTCGTTGGAAACAAACATCGAATCAAATCAGTGATAAATGCAAAAACCTGGTAAATTGCGTTAGACGTCTGAAAATCTAATTCAATAGTTGCCTTTGACATTCAGTGAAATGAATCAAGAAACACATTTGCTTCTTAAAACGAGTGCATGCGTTGCTAGCGATCGTTTAGGGGGTAATCTATCTCCTGGACTTTGCGTGTAAAGGCAACGTTTCTTTCTGTGTCACTGAATTGATAAGAGTCATCACCTTTGCGCCATAGTACGGTCTGAGGTGTCCCGTGGAATTCGCACTTCAGTTTCCCTTGAAGTCCTCGCAAGAGAACAGGGCGGACATCAACTACGACTATGTCATCTGGAATTCGACAACCTGTCAAGCAAAGAAGTCAATAAAGATAAAGAAATGAAGGGTTTGTTTGCAAAAGTCCATTTTTGAAGATTTTGAAGTACGGTGTCTGTCATAACGTACAAAATAATACCTTTTAAATGATATATTGGTCACTTTTATAAAGATAAATTTTGGAAGTTATGGTCAAAAGAAGCAAAAATTTTCTTATTATCCTCTTTATTTTTCTTGACCTTTAATCGCAAATATCTCCATTTGGCAAATATGGACTTACCGGTTTTTGCGAACAAACTCTTCAAATATGGCGAGTCCTAATATTACTGACTTTGCCACAAATGATAAACTGTCAAGCTTTCCGTGTATCTCATAAACACTACTTGCGATTCCACTCACATTTTGACTGTTTTACAATATTTTGTGGTTATTACGAGTCATTATAGAAGAGGGCTGTCAGTGCCATGGTTACCGATTGACTTTCCCGAAAGGTTGCCCTAGATATTTATTTTGCGACCAGGGAGGGTTATTGTAAATATTGTGCATTTTTGTGATGTGGCGTGCCAAATTTATCATTTTTCGTGTTGTCATGGAATTTATACATTTAATTATAGGCGTCAACGAAGTGATTACGAAAAGAAGGCTAATGTTTATAGACACCCGTTGCGTGTTAAATTAAAGCCCAAGGGATTATCTGCTGGGAAAACATGATATTATTAGCATTTTATCATGTTCTATGCATTTCTTTCTATTGTGGTGAATATTTTGGTGAATGTATGATCTTGAGAAGGTTCGATGGCGGGGCAATGTGGAGCGTAAGTTGTTCTACCTATGTGCTTCAATGTGACAGTGGTTGATAATTAATAACGTAAAAAGGAAACTCAATGCAGGAATGGACGCTAGCCTGCCAGCGATAATATATGACACGATAAGAACCAACATTATTTCGTACTGCAATGTTTTAGATTGTATCTCTTTAATATTCTTTTTAGCGGATAGCTAGAGTAGAAACAAACATAAGAAAAAAACAACAATCCTTAGCAATACACAACAATTTGGTTTTTTTTCTTTTGTTGTTGTTGTTGTTTGTTTGTTTGTTTGTTTTTTGGCATTTTAGATAAAACGGCGTATCTGCCTATCGAGGAAACGTTACGGCGACTGCTGTTTGGAACTCGCCGGTCGCCGCGACTCGTGCAGCTCGTGCGACTCGAAAGATGAAATAGTACCCCATTTACGTGGCTTACCAACTTGTGTCGAGATTGCCAGCAGCGAAATCGTAAAGATGCCAAGAATCCCACCAAAATTCATTGTTCCTAACTTCTTTTTCGCCAGTGTACCTGCCATAAAAGAACAAAATCCTATAACTATATGTATTACTGTTATAAAGGCAACGTGTACATTGATAAGCTACTACATTCGCGTTTTCGATTTGGCATGAAAGAAGAAACCGTCGTGCGCATGGCAGATTGTCGTTAGCGCGCTTCCCTGCGCCTGGCAGATTGTCGTTACAGCGTGGGAGTGCGCATGGCAGATTGTCGTTAGGGTGTGGGAGTGCGCATAGGGTTAACAACATTCTGCCATGCGCACGGAAGTGCTCTAACAACAATCTGCCATGCGCACGGAAGTGCGCTAACGACAATCTGCCATGCGCACGACGAAACTATTAATAAAGGGTTGGGTTTTTTTTTTCTGTCAGTTGGTCAAGTTGGTCAGGTCTTTCATTTGTAATATGATATAATGTTCTCCAATCAAAATTGCTTCATGCAAACCTGTGCAGCTCACCTATATAGCGAGGCTTAATGAGTTCTAAAGTTTTGTGCTAGATAAAAGAAAAGATATATCAGTGTAAAGACAATCGTTTATAACCAATGTAATGCCCCAGTCACACAGTGCTTTACGATGGATTACGTCCGCCGCGGATAGATACGAATAAGTGGACGCAGGCATCCGCAGGGACGTATGTAGACGTAACTGCCCGTAACTCATCCGTAAAGAAACGCAAAATGACGTCGCCGAACCTGCGAAATTTTGAAATGTTCAAAATTTCGCAGAGGGAAGCCACGGACGCAAACTTACGCAAGTAACCGTAACCAAACGTAACTATCCGTAACTGAACGTAACTACCCGTGGCTTTGACGCAGACCATCCGCAAAAAAAAAAAAAAAATTACCTCCCGTCCGTTTGCGTTCGCTTACGTCCACCGTAAGTATCCGAAATTAACCGCAAGTTAACGTATCACAACAGTTTCGTCCGCTTACGGATATTTACGGACAGCTACGGATGTTGCGGACAATTACGTCCTTCGACGTTTTCTGTTTTCCACTCTCATGGGAACACAGAGACTGGGAAGGCACACTACTCCTGTTGCCAAGCTGCAGCGCCTTTACTTGAAGAAATGCTACAACACAGTCGGAGCGGTGGAGAGGCAGAACTGCATGGTCAAATTATGAAATTTCTCCCACAATTAATGGTCATTTTAAGTGGCACCGCCATATACCATGTATACTAATGACATCGGTTGACTCTTGGTCATGTTGGTGCTGAACTTTTTTTCTTGTACTCTTCGAATGTATATTTTTTTCGAAAAAAGCAATATTTTGGGTAGGGGGTGGGGTGACAGCATTTTATTAACTTTTCTGGCCGGGGGAAGGTGTGGGACAGGGGCAACTGTATAAAATGAGAACGAATTTAGTATTTCTCTATAGTCTTACCCATGCACTTTACGCTCCATCGAATGTGTATTACATTTTTTTTTTATGATAATAATAATGATAATAATAATAATAATAATAATAATAATAATAATAAAGGACATTTATATTGCGCAGCTACTATAATAATATACTCTATTGCGCATTACAAAATGACATGCATACAAGAAATTCAAACAGAAAATACATTACTTCAAGAGATGACTTGATATTGTCCTTGGGTGTGGGATGGGTGTTTGGAGGTTGTAATGTCTTTTTTTTTTTCTGTAAATCTGATAAGCATTGCTTTATCATAATTCAGGTCCCAGTCACATAATGCTCTGCGTCCGGCGTTACGTCCAAAAAAAAAGTCATTTTTTCTGCGGACTCTCGCGGATCCTTTGCCGTCACTAGAAAATTTATTCAAAACATACCGGGAAAATGCGGGAGATACGGACAAATACGACCAGATGCGAATACTCGCGTCCACTTGCGGATATTCTTACGAATTGGCTCATAATAGTTCTGAACACTTGCGGAGAGTTGCGGATATTTTCGGATGGTTACGGATAGTTACAGATTGTTATAAACAATTATGGACAGTATTGTTTTCTGTGACGATCCCTGCTAAGTCGTTGTATTATGACAGCAAGGTTATCACATATTGGACTGTCTTACATTGTACACTGGCATGACTGGGGAAACTGAAAGTGAATTACGTACAAGTTGTGATGAAATTCGTAATATTTGCTTTACAGTGATAAAAGATATATGAAATTTTGAACTTGAGGATTAAATTTTATTTGTGCAACTCAAATATGAATTAACTTCATAAATGTAAAGAATACATAGCATAATTATACCACAAATGTAATACAATATAGATCGATAAGTGAAACATTAGAATAAGAAAATTATTACTCACAGTCATGGAATAGACAAACTGTGGTTGCGTTGTCGTTGTGCAGCGATTTTCATGACTATTGGGCTATGTTAAGGAGATCTTTATGATAAAACCATGCTTATTGAATTTCCACAGAAACAAAGACATCAAGACTTTCAAAGACCCCTCCCACAAGTACAATATATATACAAAAAATATGTAATACACATTGCAGTCCCCTCATACAGAAAAAATATACATGATTGCAAAAACAAAAACAACAACAATTTCCCTAAACGGTAGTAAAAAAAAAGACAAGACGGAGTAATACACATATACATGCACACATACCAACGCACATTAACAAACACAAAGCGGCTCTCTCATAAAGAAAGATTATAATAATAATAATAATAATAATAATAATAATAATAATAATAATAATAATAAGGTCTTATTTACCCAGGGTAGCCTCTTCAGTGTTGACACTGCTCTACCAGAGGGCCCTGCCATTATTATTACCCTAGCGTTGCCAGGTACCCATTTATACACCTGGGTCGAGAGGGACACAGTGGGTAAAAACATCTTGTCCAAGGACGTAAGCACTGGGCGGGATTCGAACTCGGGTCCTCCGATCGGGAGTCGGGAGTCTTATCCACTATGCCACAGCGCCCCCAGATTGATGAGAGGATAGAAAGATAGTAAGGAAGGTAGGAAGTCAGAGGTGGAAAGGGGGGGGGGGGAGGAGAGGGAAATGGTGGGTCATAACCAGGGCACTGGAGGCACAGAAGAACGGGCTCGCTGATAAGCAAAGAGTAGTGAGGTTACCGACGCAACAACGATTTTGAAAATCAAAAGTAAAAAAAAAAAAGAATAAATTACTTTGCCGCATACAAAGTTTTTAAATAATTCTTTAAGTTAAAAAAAAATGATTCAAAACTTAAAGCTTCTTTTATATCATTATCAAAAGAATTCCTGAATTTTGGTCCAGAAAAGGAGAAAAAAGATTTTGCAAAAACCGTCCTAGTCAAAGGCAAATGATATTCATTGATTAAAGGGTTGGATATGCATGAACAGTTTCAGTCTTTGAGAATATGGAATCAAACACAAGGGGGAGAGAATGGTTAGTGAGTTTATACATGAATTGTCCTAATTGCAAACGATAAAGGTCAAAAAAATTCAAAATGATTATTTTCGTGAAATAAATTATTAGTATGACTTCTCCACGATTTGTGACAAATGATACGAAGAGCTTTTTTTCTGTAATAATAATATTAAGTCTGTATAAGTAGAAAAAGTGTTTCCCCACGTGAGCATACCATAGTTTAAGTAAGGTAGTATCAAAGTAGAATATAACACATAAAGTACATTTTTGGGAAGATAAAATGTAACTTTGTTTATAATACCTTAATTATTCCTTGAAATAACACGACGTACAGAATCAATATGCAAACTCCAGGTAGGTTTATTATCCAGAATCAAACCTAGAAATTTGATGGAAGAGACTTCTACGACAGTGTCTTCCAAGGAATACATTTCTCGGTAAATTTTCCAGGGAATTACTGAACAGCATGCATTTTTTTTCCATTTTTTTTTTTGCAAATTTATTGAGAGTTTGTTTGCTCTTATCCAAAGAAGTAACTTCGTTAATTCACCGTTTAAAGTATCAATAATCGATCAGAATCAGAATCAGATAAAACACATTATTATCATCCGCAAATGATAAGAAAGAGAGGATGTTTAAAGAATTTGACATATCATTGACATTGAGAATTTTATATAGTTATCGCTGTCACACACCTTTCCCGGCCAGAAAAGTGAATGAAATGCTGTCACCCCATCCCCTACCCAACATATTGTCTTTTCGAAAAAAAAAAAAAAAAAAAATATACGTTCAAAGAGTACACGAAAAAAAGTTCAGCACCAAGGGTCAACCGATGTCATGAGTATATGGGTGCCACCTAAAATTACCATTTTGTGGGAGAAATGTCATAATTTGACCATGCGGTTCTGCCTCTCCACTTCTCCGACTGTGTTGTAGCATTCCTTCAGGTATGCAGCTTGGCAACACGAGTTGTGTGGCTTCCCACGAGTCTCTGTGTTCACATGCGAGTGGAAAACGGAAAACGTCGAAGGACGTAATCGTCCGCAGCATCCGTAACTGTCCGCAAATATCCGTAAGCGGACGAAAGTGTTGAGATACGTTAACTTGCAGTTACTTTCGGATACTTACGGTGGACGTAAACGAACGCAAATGGACGGGAGGTAAGATTTCTTGCGGATGGTCTGCGTCCAGGCTACGGATAGTTACGTTCAGATACGGATAATTACGTTTGGTTACGGTTACTGGCGTAAGTCTGCATCCGTAGAATCCCTCTACGAAATTTTGAACATTTCAAAATTTCGCAGGCTTGGCGCCGTCATTTTGCGTTTATCTACGGATGAGTTACGGACAGTTACGTCAACACACGTCCCCTGCGGATGCCTGCGTCCACGCTGCGTCTCCCTGCGTTTACTCATCCGCATCTATCCGCGGCGGACGTAACCTATCGCAAAGCACTGTGTGACTGGGGCATAAAGGATATGGTTAAAAGGATTTTGCGCGAGGAAATAACATTCCGTAACTGTTTAAGAAATGTTATTTGTTAAATCACTCGTGGCACAATGATAAAACATAATTTCTGTTTCCTTTATTCTTTAGTTGATGTGTCTGTATTTTCATTAAATAAATACTTTGTAAGACTGAATACAAGACTTGTAATTCTTGCCATACTTTGCCCTATCCTCTGTATTCCCGTTGACACCTTGCAGCAGGATATACAAAGCTGTGTCATAATTTCGATAGTGAATTGTTCCCGGAACAAAGTGAAAATAAAATAAAGGTGATTTGAGTATTTTTCATTATTTCACAAGGTTTCATTAAGTAATGATGAATAGAAAGTAGCAACAAGCTACAAAATTTCAACGTTTTGAATAATCGGAGTTTAGAACGTGCTGGATATGCCTTAAATCTTACTGCAATATGCATGTAAATTGAGAAAGTGATTAACATTGAAAAAATACACGTATGTTATTCGCTTCGCGTAATATTGAAAAAAAAAACACACACATTTTTTTCTTGATAGGCTGCATCAACACCCATTTTTTACAATTGAAATATGACATCATGCAATGCCTGTTATCAGCTAAAAAAATTAAAAGGATAATAAATCTAGTGATCTATATTAACAAACTATGTTCATGGGACCAAGATGGAGTGAAGAGATAGGGAGCAACGTTCAAACTTACCCAGAAGTCTGGAGTTCTCATGAGACCAGTAGCAAACAGAACTACGAGTTCTGTGCCCAGTCCAGTCCCTCGAAGCAACTTAGATTTGCCTGATATATATCTTCTATCAATAATGAATTGAAAAATAACTTATTTGAAAATCTTACAACGTTCAAACATCGTTCCACTCGCAGATTGAATGACTCCACGGATGAAAATTACAGTCAGTGTTGGAAATCTTTTATACAAGCACCTTATAGGCTAATTAGACGTCATGCAGCCTACTTGCGACAACATTCGTGATTTTTTCTTTGTGTATGTGTAGATTGGTATGTGTGTGTGTGTGTGTGGGTATGTGTGTGTGTATGTTAAAGGGTGTGTGCAGTTCTGGTCGAGGTGTAGATTCAGCTTTTAACGTTGTGCGAGATATTCAGAAACCACTCTATGAGATGTCAAAGAGCATGCCGTTCTAAGGGGTATCAAAAGTTTATTCGATGAAAAGCGGTTTTGAAATGGCTGAGATATCCAAAAACAAGGTGAAACAAAGAGATCCTAATAAAGTTGTGGCATGTCGCCTTTGATTATCAGCACTTTTTTTTTTTGATATCTCGGCCATTTGAAAACCAATTTTTATCAAATAAACGTTGAATCCTTCTTAAAATTACATGCTCTTTCATATTTCATAAGAGGCTTTTCATTATCTCACTGAGGAATGTTCAAAACATGAATCCCTACCTCAACCTGTACTGTATAGTCCCTTTGATAGCGTACTTATTACTTAAATTTACAAAAGACCGAGAATCTTAAGTTAGAAGTGCAAGTCTAACTTGATTAAGATATAAAAAAAAATAATACCTCTTGCAAATGATACCACTTCTTGTTATGGAGGCGAGCATGCCTTTCTATCTTTGAGGTGGGACAATTACATTAAAGATGGTAGACGTAAATTCGTGATATAAAAGACGGGGCGAGTCATCAGAATGATACTGACTATGTAATCGCTAGACATGATGTAAAAATGAGAAGTGGAAAAATGTGATGCTTGAAAAAGTCGATTCGATTAACAATCTACAGAATGTCTTGCGCGGAACACTGGTATTATAGGTCTGCATCTCTAATCAATCAACGAGAAGGAGACAATAATGAGATTAATGTTTTTCAGGAAAGTCTCGATTTAAAAAGGGGAAGATAATAGTTACGTTCAGACTGTGATTCTTAACTTCAAGGTTTGCCAATTTCGAGGATAAGATTCTGTCCTTTAAACTATAATTTAGGTTGAAATGGGGATTGAGATTTGAACGCTTTTTCACATATTGGAACCACTAATTTCATTTACTACAGAGAGTACACCCATGACAACTGTAAAAGGAATTTAATGTATACTTAATGAAAATCGGTTTTTGAAATCACCGAAATAATACAAGTAAAGTAAAATGATATAAAAGATGGGGCCAACCTTTTACTACTTTCTCTTCATTTGTGGAGACTGAAGCCTTTTCGAGTCCGATTTCCCTTTCGTGAAATAAACTTTTAGTTCCTTTTGAAATAAATTGTAGGCCCTTCAATATTCAATATCATAAGTGGTTTCTAATTGTCTCTCAAAAATTAAGACAATTAAATCCCAATCACAAACAAAACTTAAACTTGAAGTTAAGGATCACCGTCTGAACGTAACTAATATCTCAGCTGTTCCCGGAACCCAGGTAGGTATGTACAAAATCAACTTGATTAGTATATAGCCGTTTTCGATCGATGGAACAATTTTAGCATCAGAATATTAGATGGACAGGGAAGGTAATGTCTCTGACACTGACAGCAATAACGCATATTGATGGTATTTGTGTATTATGTCTGATACTCTGCTCTCATGTAAATCTTACAAATGTGGCATTAATGCTATCATTGATACACGGTTATTCAGCTTGGAAAGCCCTTGTCAATGGATACACATAAACGATAATATTAAACTCAAAGTCTGTCTTTGATTGCATTGCTATCATGATGTGTGATTCAAAACGTTAACACTTCGACCTCAATAGCATATCTTGTATAATGTATTAATGTAAACGTTTGCTGAGATAACCATTCCATCCACTTTATCAATGTTATCACGCTCTTTAGATAAGATTAATAACATCTGCAACCAGGACAAATAAGTTGCACACACAGAATCTGCTGTAAAGAATGATCCAAACAAAGTTTAGTCTCCTCTCTTTACAGACGCAGAATCAAACGGTGTAAGGCCAAGGTCCACTGGGGTAAAGTACGCTAGATAATAAAATGGTAGATCTCGATTAGAAATCATTAAAGGGGGTGGCTAGTAACTGATTAGTGGGAATCAGTGGGAATGCTGGGAGATGATTGTTCCAATTTTTGTGAGATTCATTTAAGAATACATTATATATCTTATATTGTGTTAAAATTATTTGCTTCAGAAATGTCTCATATTCAAGTAATGTGCAGTTTAACGCCCCGTCACTGTACAGGCATGCTAACCTGGAAACATTAATAGAAACATGTATTGGTACAGGATAATTATGTTCATCAATGTGAACATAACGTCTTATGACGGTGGACAGAATCGTGATTTAATCTAATATTCATGCCGCCAACAGCCGAGTGAGGCAGTACATATCGCTATCTCTTTATCACTTTATAAATACTTGGAGGCTTCGCATTAACTCATCTTATCAAACATTTTAAAAATGCGTAAATAGAACGACTAATACTCAATTAACAAAAACAAATTGTGATGTCCTCAAAATTTGAACCATACCTTACCTAAAACCGTGTTATGTACCAATATCTAAATATATATGTATAGGCCTATATTCATATTGGGTTAGGTTTGACATGAAAATGAGTCAATATCTCCCGAATTCAAACACTGTGAAAATCTCAGAGTATTGACATACTACTTGCTTCTCTTGAGGTCACCCCATCACCTCAATTTGTTTCATGAATGTGACCGTGCATCACAAAACGAACAAAAAGTCGCACACACTGATTTTGTGTGAGGACTGAAAAGACGTGAAATGGGTCAGCCTAGGCGATCTTGACTTTTCATATTCTATGAAAGAGCAAGTCTTCCTCTAAATTATGCTAAAATGTAGGATCATAAAACAGGCAGGAAAGTGTTTTTTTTTTTTTTTTTTTTTTTTTTTTAGCAATTTATCCCGAACATTTTTTTTTTTTTGGTAGAATAGTGTGAGAAGGTGTGTCTTTAGAGTCCGTTAAAAACCTTGTACACACTCTTTTCTTTCCACTCTAATAACTTTTGAAAGGATGATGCTACTGCTTTGAAAGTTGGCGTTGATTATGGACAGACTGTATTGATAAGGCATGCTCAATTTTAGTTTAATCTGATTATCTCTACATTGTGGTTACTCCCATTTTTTTTTACACCCTGTTTTTGTCCCATTCATCGCACAGCCAGCACGGCTTGGCAAAGATTAAGCGCTTGAATAGACACTGAACTTCAGAGCCTCTTTTTCTCTCTTCACACTTTTCGTGAGTGTGTGCTTTCTTTCCAATATTTAGATAGATTAGGAGAGTCCATTTGAATTGAGTTATACATTATTTCAAAGCTTAAAGTCTGCTCTTTTAGAATATGATCTTAACTAAAATTTCATGTCTGGCGACTTTCTGTGTGTTTTGTGATGCATGGTCACTTGTTTATGATCTATTTACCTTGGCGTATCTTTTATTATTATAACACTATGGAAACAAAATAAAAAAAAAAAGCATAGAGCATGGTGTTTCATAATGACAACCGTGTAGAGAGAGTGTGTGTTTGTGGCTCAGGACACTAGTATGAAATAAACTGAAACCTCCACGCAACTGGTAACATACTGGTATAGATACCGCATGAACTTCAATCCAAGCATAATATTCGGGTTGTATATGACGTCTTATCTTCGTCTGTTGGTACATTTCTCGACGCCTTCTTTCCCATGGTGAAGTCAGTGTCAATATAAATGGGATATCCAAAGTGATAAACAAAAGGAAATACGTTGTGCAAGAGTGGTGCAAATGCGTTGGTTAATGAGAGAATACCTTTTCTTATTTCCATCTGCAGATAAATGGTACAAGTATATAGGTAATAAACTTACCTGGAAAATGATCCTAACAGTAAATATTCTGCTTTCGATGCTACTGACAGACCGGCAAAGAAAAATGGAGTCTCGTATGTCCTGATCGCATGCAGTGCGGAAAGTGTATCGCTTATGAATCTATAATGACCTTTGCCTTCGATCAATCATAAAGACATGGCTATTTGTATGTACGCAAGCATGCCGCCCCAAAGTGGATTTTTTTTTTTTTTTTTTGGGGGGGGGGGGGGAATACTCCTTCGGCCTATATTACATCTATAATACGTTATTCTCACACCAGTAAATGATTCTCCATAGACACACATAATAAGCGGGAAGCAATAAAAAGACATCACATTAAGCACAAGAAAGATGTATATGTAGACCAACTTTTCTCGAATCAGTCGTCATACTCTTTTCAGAGATCCTTACAAAACAGTACACTACAACGAAAACAGAACACTACAATTTCATTACTTACAATCTATACTCCACGCTACCATATACGAAGTAATCTGAAGCAATATGATAATACATGTATTATATATATATATATATATATATATATATATATATATATAGGTGACAGTGCACCTCAAAACAAACATAAAGTTGCACACACTGATTTTGCGTGAGGACTGAAAATAAGTGAAATGGGTCAACCTAGCCGAACTTGACTTTTTCATATTTTCTGAAAGAGCGGGTCTTCTTTTACATTATGCTATAATTTGGTATCATAAAACGGGCAGGAAAGTGTGTTTTTTTAGCTGTTTATCTCCAACTTTTTTGGTAGAATAGTGTGATTAGGTGTGCCTTTAGAATACCTTTTTCATTTCTGAAAAATCTTGTCCACACTCTTCACTTTCAACTCTAATAACTTTTGAAAGGATAACGCTACTGCTTTGAAAGTTGGCATTGATTAGGGACAGAGTGTGTTTATGAGGCATGCTTAAGTTCAGTTTAATCTGATAATTCCTTCATTGTTGTTACTCTGGTGGTTTACTTCCTGTTTTTTGTCCCATTCATCGCACAGCCAGCACGGTTTGGTAAAGATTAAGCGCTTGAATAGACACTGTACTTCAAAGCCTCTTTTCTCAGTTCACACTTTTCCTGAGTTTGTGCTTTCTTTCCAATATTAAGATAGGTTAGGAGAGTCCATTTGATTTGAGTTATACATCATTTTAAAGCTTAAAGTCTGCTCTTTCAGAATATGGTCTTAACTAAAAATTCATGTCTGGCGACTTTTTGTTTGTTTTGAGGTGCAGGGTCACATATATATACATTTTAGTATATATGTGACCGTGCACCTCAAAACGAACATAAAGTCGCACACACTGATTTTGCGTAGGACTGAAAATAAGTGAAATGGGTCAACCTATCCGAACTTTACTTTTTCATATTTTCTGAAAGAGCGGGTCTTCTTTTGCATTATGCTAAAATTTGGTATCATAAAACGGGCATGGAAGTGTGTTTTTTTAGCAGTTTATCTCGAACATTTTTGGTGGAATAGTGTGATTAGGTGTGTCTTTAGAATCCCTTTTTCATTTCTGAAAAACCTTGTCCACACTCTTCACTTTCAACTCTAATAACTTTTGAAAGGATAGCGCTATTGCTTTGAAAGTTGACATTAATTATGGACAGAATGTGTTAATGAGGCATGCTTAATTTCAGTTTCATCTGATAATCCCTGCATTGTTGTTACTCTGGTGGTTTACTTCCTGTTTTTTGTCCCATTCATCGCACAGCCAGCACGGTTTGGTAAAGATTAAGCGCTTGAATAGACACTGTACTTCAGAGCCTCTTTTCTCAGTTCGCACTTTTCCTGAGTTCGTGCTTTCTTTCCAATATTTAGATAGGTTAGGAGAGTCCATTTGATTAGAGTTATACATCATTTTACAGCTTAAAGTCCGTTCTTTCAGAATATGGTCCTAACTAAAAATTAGTGTCTGGCGACTTTTTGTTTGTTTTGAGGTGCAGGGTCATATATATATATATATATATATATATATATATATATATCTTCGCGTGTTGGCAGTACTAAAAACAGCAATACTAATGCCATAAAAAAAGAAATCCATTGTAAATGCAATGCTCCATGATCTTAATTGTGAATTAGAATCAACGCAATTGGCATTTACGGCATTTATCTATTGTGACATTATTATTATATATGCAACACAAGCATACACACGGTGTGTGTGTGCGTTTGCATTCGCTTGTGACGGAGCATTGTTTAAACCAGGTACATAGGTAATAAAACAAACGGAATCCATTCAGGAATACTGAAAATAGTGATAATTGTTAAGGAGACACAAGTAAATCTTGACAAACCCATTTTTCATTCCTTTTGTTGAAAGTAGATCAAATATCAAAAGATCTTCAAATCATGTCGTATGTAATCTGAATATAAGAAGTCCCGCTTAAATTAGAACATTTGAAGTCATAAGATATTTATATTCCATACTTTATTCAACAACAATTCGATCATCTTGACACATGCAACAAATAAATAAACAAATATATATATATATATATAAAGATCATACTTAGATTGATCACTTTTTGTTACCACATTTATTGACTTTCCTTTTTTTTTCAACTTGCAGAACGCGAACCATATTAGCCACCTGCTTATTCATTCATTTGTATTGTAACATGGAATGTATTCATCATTGTTTCACTATAGGCACATTTTATTAAATCCAACGAACAGTTTGGTTCACAAATTGTTTGATAGCAAAATAAAACCTAAAACACATACACACACACACACACACACACACACTAACAAAACTAACGAAACATAACATTGCAGGAAGGTGTATAGTTGCACATGTACGCATGCTACTGTCTAATAGTCCTAGGCACTACATTGTATATAAGCATTACATCTGCAGCTTTTATATCTGCAGCCCCATTTTTCTGGAATGCTCTTCCACTGACTGAGTATCAAATCAGCAGAAACCATTAAAACATTTACAAAGCATCTTAAGGCATATATCATATTACCATCTTGTTTTGGTTGAGTATTTGTTGAATTGCTCACTGGGTAATGAGCTATTTTTATATCTTTCTTGTTCTTCACACTTTCATATGTACACCGATACGACGTATATTATTCTCTCTATATGGCCCTAACTCTGCACCGTCCTCAGATAAGGCAAGGCAGCGTGTCTTCCTTTCATCACAACTTAGTACAGTGCCAATATGCCATAAAAGTTAAATGTAGACAACTTTTAACAAATTTTGGTAGGACTGGAAATTTTTGCCTTCCCGGTCCCTATTCTAAGTGTGATTAAGAGAACCACAAAATTTAAAAGAAGTAAACACTAGTTGCTTTACAAACATTATTATGTTTCAATGCCATTACTGAGAAAATAATAAGCAATACACAGTAAAAAGGTGCAGGCCTATGCTGAAACACCAATAACATTTACTTTTTTCTTGGGTATCTGTCAGTGGAAACTCTTATTTTCGAATTCGCAGCAGACACGAAAGAAAACACAAAACTCTTCATAAAAAAAAACACCTACATGTGAGCGTTATAACTCTCGGCTGTCGAGGTCAAAGAAAATTCCTCATAATATTTCAATACACGTGTACTAGATCGCGGTAATAGATTGTATGCCAAAGCAATATGCATTCAATAAGTATTCGAATTTATTACATGATTGTGCTTTACTCTAAACAGGATAATTTACATAATGAACGAATCTCATGTTTATCTATTAACATACAAGAGGAGTTTGAAAATGAACGCGTATTATAACTACTCTGTGAAGTGATGGCTTCTCCTTTGAGGACTGCTAAAGACATTGGTCAGGAAATGAGGAACACGACACAATCAATCCTCGCTACAGAGATGACAATAATTGGAGATCAAATTTATCATAGAGCTAACATTATGTCTTATAAAGGATGCATGTTTCCTTTGGTAATTATTCACTGCACGAGTTTGCTTTGCTTTACAACCTACAGTAATTAATTATGATACCGATGAGCATGTGGTGAGTGTGTCACTTATCTTAACTTTCAGTATTGGTACTATGGCAAACATTTGTTGACCTTTAAACTTAAATGAAAACTCTTCGGCAAGAATGACGCTAGAATGCATCTCCAGCACAGCCATGAATGCTTCAAAGAGAAATAATTATTTTGTCGCATCCTGAATCCTCTGTTTGCCTCACTGTTAAGGGGGGTGGAAGAGAAAGACAAGTGTTATGATCGATCGTCTAATTATTGCTTAAGTACGAGTTGGTAACCTTTGACAATCCAACAGTCAAATTCACACTGCAAGAGCTGCTATAAGTAGAACTCTAAGTTGTCATAAATTTCATTCCAACTCGAATCGTCTAACTTACTAATATACTTTATCCTACCTCTACACCCATCTTAAATGTTTGGTAAAAAGAAAACATTTCAGATAGCGGTAATAATTTTCATAATAACACGAGTTAGTGATTATCATACGGATAGTCTCCCAATTATATTTACATTATTATTAGAATGGATTGAATTAATCCGTTCCATACGGGAATCTGGTGGCCTGTGTATTAAGTCTATGGGGATCAGGAATTCAGTATGGAACGAGTTAAATAGATTGAATACGATTGAACCAACATTCAATGGGATTGAACAAGTTCTCGTTATGGTTACGGCTCTGCGAAACATAAAATACAATGATATATGCTGTATTTGCTAGTCATTTCTAAGAATGAAGATTTTCAACCGTGTTTTTGAAACGATTGAGAGTTAAAAGGGTGCGATACGGCAATTTCATTATGTAATCGAAGAGTTTTCTCCTTCATATGGATTGTCTTAACCATTTGATGGGTGATATGGAATTCATAAAAATATTACCATTGCAAATCATCATTCAATCATCAAAAATCATCAAATTCTCCATTAATTATTATCTGTTATTGTTTGTCTTACATAGATAAGAATCTAAGAAAACATTTTGTTGGAATTGTTGTTTTACGCTTCTTTACATTTATTATTCTCAGTGTCTAATAAGTTAGTAAGCTTGATGAAATCAGATCTGCTGAGAAATGGGAATATAAATATGTAATGTAATCCAGTGCTTTAGATAGGTTGTCACCCGTCACCACACAATGCCGATTTTCTATTTCGGTATTATGCATTCATTCATCGCATTTGACCAATGTGTTCGTGGTGTCTGTTACCTCTCTTAAAGAGATTGTACATTTCTAAATGAGACCTAACATCAGGTTTCTAACATTGTGTGTGTGCGAGTGTGTGTCAGATACTGAAACATCTCGTATGAAATTTGAAAGAACACGTAATTCCAAGAACAATTCAATGTTTATTTGATGGAAATTGGTTTTTGAAACGGCTGAGATATCGGAAACAGAGCCATCCTATTAAAAGGGGGCCCATCTTTTATTACAATCGCTTTGTTTTACTTTGTTTTTAGATGTCTCAGTCATTCTAAACAGATTTTCATCAAATGTGACCGTGCACCTCAAAACAAACAAAAAGTCGCCAGACATGAATTTTTAGTTAAGACCATTTTCTGAAAGAACAGACTTTAAGCTTTAAAATGATGTATAACTCAAACCAAATGGACTCTCCTAACTTATCTAAATAGCGGAAAGAAAGCACAAACTCAGGAAAAGTGTGAACTGAGAAAAGAGGCTCTGAAGTACAGTGTCTATTCAAGCGCTTAATCTTTACCAAACCGCGCTGGCTGTGCGATGAATGGGACAAAAAAAAAAAAAAAAAACAGGAAGTAAACCACCGGAGTAACAACAATGAAAGGATTATCAGATTAAACTGAAATTAAGCATGCCTCATTAACACATTCTGTCCATAATTAATGCCAACTTTCAAAGCAGTAACACTATCCTTTCAAAAGTTATTAGACTTGAAAGTGAAGAGTGTGGACAAGGTTTTTCAGAAATGAAAAAGGGATTCTAAAGACACACCTAATCACACTATTCTACCAAAGATGTTCGAGATAAACTGCTAAAAAAACACACTTTCCTGCCCGTTTTATGATACCAAATTTTGGCATAATGTGACAGAAGATCCGCTCTTTCAGAAAATATGAAAAAGTCAAGTTCGGCTAGGTTGACCCATTTCACTTATTTTCAGTCCTCACGCAAAATCAGTGTGTGCAACTTTATGTTCGTTCTGAGGTGCACGGTCACAAATAACCTTTGAATGGATTATTCTCTGAATGGTATGTTCTGTGTTATTTCATAAGTGGCCTTTTGGAGTTTTGCAAAAAGTTAAAAGCTAAATCTTCATCTTTATCAATACTAGAATATCCCTGAAACGTTATGCATATGAATGATTATGTGTGGGTTTTTTTTTTTGTGAGTACTGTGCGTATGCGTAGGGACTGATGGATGGGTGCCGGTGTAAAATGTATGCTTAAACTGGTAGAAAATAGAAGTGCAAGGCAAAATACACGGCAAACTTACCCGCTGCCCCACTGAAATCAGCTGGTCGTCAGTTGTTTAACTTTACCATGTTTGATTCCTAGTTAAAAACAAAAACAACGTCACCAATAAAAACGTATTGAAACATAGCAACTATACTCAGCAAGCACCTGGATATAAAAAAGTAAAGTAAAATCAAACGGAATAAAATGTGATCATGCATCACAAATCCAACAAAAAGTCGCACGTCTTTATTTTACATGAGGACTAAGAATATTCAAAGTGAAATGGGTCAACCAAGTCAATTTTGATGTTTTCATAATTTCTGAGAGATTGATTCTTCCACATTTTTTCAAGGTTTGCGAACATAAAATGAATGGGACGTTGTGTTTGAGCATTTTTTTTTCTAGAACGTTTTTCATTTTGTAGAATAAACATTTGATAGGCCCTTTGTCATTTTATAGAAATCCTTTATGCAGGCGCTCTTCACTTTCAAATCTAATAACTTTTGAGAAAAGAAAGTGCTATCGCTTTGAAAGGTGGTAGTTGTGGACAGATGTGCCATGCGTGAAACATCATCACAAAGCTTAAAGTCCGCTGCCTTGGAATCTGCCCTTATCTTGAAATCTATGTGTATCATCTTTTTGTTCTCTTTTTCTCAGGCAGGGTATCAAATAGAAACAGTTTAAGGACAACTTAATTGTTTGATCATGTATTTATGTCATGCCGTATACATAAGTGTGAGAAGAATGTGTACCCGAGGTTGCTGTACCACACAATTTAATCTCTGTTAAGTCAATATCCCATATTTTAACAATAGCATACAGTTTCGATTTTTTAAGTATAAAGTATGGATGCATTTATAAAGATAGACAGTTTGGGACAGCTTTTACGAGAGACAATGCTAACCATTTTTCAGCCTTTCATTAAAAGTGAGGACTTCTACGTAATCGTCTTGTTACTCACACTGATAAGTTAAGATATAGGCGGGCTTACCTGTCATGATTTCGGCTGCCAGATCTACGAATCCAGCGTCGTACACCTTATCGCTCAACCTTCCCTTAACTTCCTGGTGGGCTTCTAATTTCAAAAGATATTCAATGTGTTCGAGACAAGAAGTCAATACTATTGAATTATAAATTCCTGCCATCATACCAGTTGCTTTACTTCTCTTGAATTCTAGAAGCACCAATGAAAAAAAAAAAAAAAGGAAATTGAAAGACAAGAAAGTCGATCCCTTTTACTCGTTTCCACACTATAACACCAAATGGTTTGATTGAAGTTGAAATAAAATAAAAAGGACTCTTGTGTGTCGAGGAATGTCACATGTCCCAGTTTGTATTACCCCTCCAGCGTCGTCTATTCTCATAACATCAATGATCAAGTGTGCAAAGTTGTTGATTTGGACATAACATCCTAGGTTTAATACATACCATTTTTTTTTATAATGCGATAGCTGAAAAACAGTTACAAAACTAAGTATCAACCTCTTTTTTGTGTGTGGAAATCATTGCTGTCTTAGCACTCATGAGACGAAGTAAGTGGGATTCTGACATGCAGCAATGTGCCTCCTACTGGTTTATGGATTTGAGATCATGGTAGCCTAATTATAGTGCATATTTCTTCTTCCAGATTGTGCTCACCTTTGCACCACCCATCCATGACATCAACTCAATTTTGTTGAAGAGATTAAAGAAGGTTAATTGGATGAAAGATCTTGCTCAAAATATACGTGACAGGATCTGCTATTCAAAGTGTTAAAGCTTGTTCATTGTGATAAGTAGGCTAGGCAGTCAGAAGCCCTTTACCTCGTTTGGATGTAAATTTTGTCATCCTGTAATCTAGAGTCCAGTACTCCTTGCCCTGCTCCACCCATCTTACAAGCAGTCCCAAAACGTCATTCTCATCATGTGCACCAGGTTCTTCCAGTTTGATGCCCAACACATCGCAGAGCCGACCGGCTTCACCAGGAGGTATTTGACGTGCTAGCTCTGTGAGAACTTCCCTACTCGGGACACAGTCTCTGTAGTTGCCTATGGTAGCAGATATTATAGCAACCATTATTCGTCCGCCATTTCATAATATGGAAATTAAACAAACAGAACAAGAGACAACACTGAAGTGTGTTGCTGTGATCTCTCAAAATGGTGCTTTATTCCAAATAAGTTTATCTCACAAGTAAACAGTGAAAGTATCATCTAATTGTGCTGGTTTCTCCGCCTTGCCATGCATGTGGTTTACTGGTATGCAGTATAGCGTTTGTGATTGAATACGTAGGCACACTATGCGCTTATGTCCCTTTTATGGTTGTGCTATGATTGGAACTTATCCGTTCACACATAAAGTACACAATAAAGTCTCAATGACTTTGATTTGAGAGATTACAAATACCTAACAACAGCAACAACAACAATAATAGGAAATATCCTTCTGTGAAATTAATGCTAAAAATTAATCACAAAATGTATTTGTTGTGAGACACATTTTCTGTGGTCAAAGTGTTAGAATATTAACGATCTATATAAATAGCATCTGCTATAATTGTTTTTTTGTCAATCATTTTTCCTTCTGTGACGATACTTCGTTCCTACAAACTGACGTATAATATGTGAATCTGCACCTCAAAACAAACAAAAAGTCGCCAGACATGAATTTTTAGTTAAGACCATATTATTCTGAAAGAGCAGATTTTAAGCTTTAAAAATGATGTATAACTCAAATCAAATGGACTCTCCAAACCTATCTAAATATTGGAAAGAAAGCACAAACTCAGGAAAAGTGTGAACTGAGAAAAGAGGCTCTGAAGTACAATGTCTATTCAAGCGCTTAATCTTTACCAAACCGTGCTGGCTGTGCGATGAATGGGACAAAAAACAGGAAGTAAACCACCAGAGTAGCAACAATGAAGGGATTATCAGATTATACTGAAATTAGGCATGCCTCATTAACACATTCTGTCCATAATTAATGGCATTTTTTCAAGCAGTAGCCCTATCTTTTCAAAAGTTATTAGAGTTGAAAGTGAAGAGTGTGGACAAGGTTTTTCAGAAATGAAAAAAGGATTCTAAAGACACACATAATCACACTATTCTACCAAAAATGTTCGAGATAAACTGCTAAAAAACACACTTTCCTGCCCGTTTTATGATACCAAATTTTAGTATAATGTAAAAGAAGATCTGCTCTTTCAGAAAATATGAAAAAGTCAAGTTCGGCTAGGTTGACCCATTTCACTTATTTTCAGTCCTCACGCAAAATCAGTGTGTGCGACTTTATGTTCGTTTTGAGGTGCACTGTCACATATGTAATGGACATCGGTTTAGCTATTTAGATGTAATACCTATAAGAATTCCAATGGCAACATGCTTATACCCCGCGTCATACATGAGATCAGCCAAGGCGGTACGATGGTTACAGTCTGGTGGACACATCATCTTTCTCCATTCTGTCAGCATCTTCATGTTGTCTTGGATCTTGTCTCCGGTAAGAGTTTGGCCCTCAGTGTCCAGCATTCGGGCCAGATAATCAGTTTCAATCCGTGTTGTCACGGCCATCAGATCGCTGGTACTCACTTCGAAATCTATTGTGACGTCAAAGAAATTATAGGCTTGATTTAGTCATGTTCTATCAATTTGACTAGACAGAGTATCTCCAATATAAATAGCCCTATAAATATAGATAGCCCTGTTAACAGTAGAGCAAAGTCGCTTTGACAGAAGTACACACTCAATTGAGTTGCTTCAGCCACACCACTTACTGGTGTCACACTCGAGTCACAAACTTATAAGAATATAATAGAATATATCGAATCCCATTACTCTGTCGAGGAACTAAAATAGATAGAAGACTTCCATTCAAAACCAAACAATGTGACCTTCCTAAAAAAAAGAAGAAGAAATATTAGGTGTGGTGAATTGGTGTAGGTGCATGTTTGTTTTAAGTGAGTTATACATTTTTTTTTCTTCAAAAACCCTTTTGCGGAAAATAACAAAACACCGAAATGCTTCATTGGGGTGAAAGGTGTACGAGCAGACACTACCCTTGCAAATTTCAGGACAGAGTTATACAGCTGATTTTTTTTTTTTTTTTTAGCTATAACATGAAACATGAAAGGTATGATAACTTTCGTGTGGTTTCTGACTTTTTATGCTTACACGTAATCATGTCCAGGAAATCCACAAGAATAATTATGGACCTTTATCTCTGTCAAGGCTTACTTCAAATCGCTGTAGACTTGTAGTCTCGAATAATTTAATTTGTTGCATAGTTGTAAATTCAGCACACCTATTCAAACTACTAGATATTCTCAAATACATACAAGCTAAACCGTAATATTCCTGTGTACAACACAAAATCATATTATACACTAACGGTGAGTACATAATTTACTAAACACGTTTAGTAGAAGTAGCACGAAAATCACATCCCTTTTTAATATTTGACATATACACTTTAAGAATAACACATACAAATACATTTTCACGTCTTAAATGTCATTGCCCATGTACAATGTATGTGAGATCGATATCAGGCATTCTGAATAAGACTAATTGCTCGACGACTTTAACTAAGACTAGTGGTTGATGAATAGTAATAATATTGCAGGTATGATTACAAGATGTATTAAATGGGAGTCTTTAAAATCATTTTACAGATTTGGGTCTCATACACATCTCTTCAGGACAGTGTTACAGCTTACAGGTACTCCCATTTGATAAGATAGAAATATTAGTTAATCAATTTTTATATCACATAGTGTAGCCAACAACAAATATGATTATTATTGGCCTATATCATCATGACTGTGCACAGAAATTTGATGTACTTTGATTTACTAATTTGACTACAAATTATATATTTAACAATGATTTCCCCTACCTCAACTATGGAATTCTAGCATGGGGTAATTCGTCCAGATTTTTGCTTGATTCGTTTTTCCTTCTTCAAAAACGCGCCATCAGAATTATCAATAACGCCGGATATTTATCTCACACAAATGAATTTTTTTCACAAGAATAAAATTTTGAAATTGATTGATTTGTTTGATTACAACCTATGTATTTTCATGTATAAATACTCCACGAATGATCTTCCTGATGTTTTTCTTCACATGTTCAAAAGAAACCACTCAGTTCACAATTATCCCACCCGCCAACGGGACGCTTATCACCTTCCACCTTCCACATTTTTTGCGATGAAAACGATTATATGCGGGACCGAAATACTGGAACGATCTCCCCCCTGAACTCAACGGTTGTTTATCACTATCATCCTTCAAATGCAAATTAAGACAGTATTTATTGAATAATTACGCTACATCAGTTCATTGAAATTCTGTTTTGTGCTGTCCAGAATCAATTCAGTGCTTATTTACGTCGATGTAGGGCAATTTGTCAATCAGTTGCAATGAAAACATCTCACGGAAGAATTTTCATGAATTTGAATAACAAAGCAGTACCCGCTGCATGCTATAAGGATTAGAACCAACACTTGCTGTCGGGTGAAAGCTCGGTGGTCTAGTGGAGATGGTATGGTATGGTATTCATTTCCGTATAAAAATAAAAAACGGGTGGATTGCCCATATTCAGCGTTGCCAACATGGCAACGCTGTTCTTCCGTGGGGTCTACATATATACAAAGAGTGCAATATTTATGGACACGTACAAAACAAATTATACAGACATGCAGGTGGAAACACATACAGTAAAATGGGAGAAATGACGCCTGTCCGGTGATCAGGAGGTCGTAGGTTCGAATCCTGCTCGAGTATGTACGCCCATGATTTGTTATCATGGCTACTACTAAAACACTGATCAATTCAGTGCTTATTTACGTCGATGTAGGGCAACTTGTCAATCAGTTGCAAGGTATCATTGTTATTATATATTATTAAGTCATATTGTATTGCCAGAACGACAATGGTTCATCCGCCTACAGCATGTGTCTTTTCCGACCCCTAACCTGCACTAGAGAAGAATTTGCTATATAACTGTATAATTGTACTTTTTTATTTTGTTTTTCTCTAATGTTCCGGTCATTGTTGTACCCGTGCTCCCCTTCTCAATCTTAAACTCGTTTTTAAGTGAGACCTACGCTCAACAAGCTCGCTTTTAAGTAGGTTCCTTTATATTTCTTTAGCATTCATTCACAGATTCCAAACTTAACAGATCGACCACTATTGTGTTTTATATATTCGCAATATTCTATATCTGTCATGTATTTCATTTAATTTTGTTATATTTGATGTAATTTTTTATCGAGAAATATGAAAATAAATTGAAATTGAAATTGAAATCATAGTGAAATGCTCTAATACTACACTCGCGAAAGAAAAGCCACAGATGATAAAGTGGTCAGACAATGGTCTTAGAATTCTTGGAATCTGGTTTTCATACGACAAAAAAGAAGCAATCCGAAGAAACTTTGAAGATCGATTGGGTGAGATTAAGAGAACATTTTCTATTTGGAAAAATCGTAATTTAACGTTAATTGGTAAAATTCAAATTTTGAAAACATTTATTATGTCTAAGATAATTGATTTGATGTCAAACATTGAAATTCCTCAAGATTTTGTGAAAGAAGTAGAGAAGTTAATGTTTTCCTTTTTATGGAATGGCCCAGATAAGATTTCAAGGTCAACTATGTATGCACAATATGCTGAGGGTGGTCTCAAATTCCCCAATTTACAATGTATGATTGATACGCAGTTAATTAAGTGGGTTAAAAGATATTATGGAAATCGTAACCATCAATGGGTGCTATTGGGAGATTATTTCTTAAAAAGGCTTGGTGGAATTCTAGTGTTCCAAAGTAATTATTCCCTTGAAACTATTGATAAGAGGGGTATCCCTCCATTCTATGAGAATATTCTACGAATATGGTTAAAGACAAACATACATGAGGATTTTATTGGTGATGAAAATAGCCAAGCAGACATCCTACAAAAACCAGTATGGAATAACCAGAATATTTTGATTGATAAGCACTCAATATTCTGCAGACCGTTTTTTGAAGCAGGTTTATGTTATATATATCAGATATTTAGTATTGATGGACGGCTCATTGATTTTGAATTTTGGTTAAGGAAAGGAGTGCCAAGCAAATATAATATGATGTATATGGCAATTGTACACTCTGTTAAAAAATAATCGAAATGTTCCTTCAATACACTCCTATTGGAGATGTTTTGGAAAGAAGAAGTGGCTCAAAAACAAAAGGATCTTATTATCTCACAGTTACAAGATGTGAAATCAAAACCAATATATGAGGAATTTTAAAAAGAGATTAAATCAAGACCTGTTTGCGAAACAGTTTTTGCTGGCAAGTATGGAATTCAACCAGAAGATTGGACACAAATATATGTTGCCATTTACATGTACAATTGAAGTAAAATTGAGAGAATTTCAGTTCAAGTTGTCGCATAATATACTTTACACAAATGAAAGATTGTTTAAGATGAAAATATCAGAATCAGAGTTGTGTACGCTTTGTAAGTCATGTGCTGAGACCCCTGTACATTTGTTTTTTGATTGTAAAGCTGCCAAAGAATTACTTCAAAAATTTGTGGATGAAATTGGTACGATCTTTCATGTCAAATTAGAGGATTGTACAAGAATTAGAGTAATGTTTGGATTCATCAAAGACTGGAAAGGGCCCCACTGGAATTTATTGAATCACTTAATATTGTTATACAAAAGGTACATATATATTCAGAGATGCAAAGATACAGGTGTGAAATTTCATGGATTGACAGCATTTATTGTTAATATCCGACATATAGAATCCAACATTGCAAAACGAACAAACAAATTAAATTTTCATTATAAGAAATGGTCCCCTGTAGAACATATTTTTTAGGTCATTGTAGAAGAACATACAGTCGACTCTCGCTATAAAGAATATCCATATGGCAGAACCCCGACGTGATGGGGCAGTTTTTTTTTTTGGGGGGGGGGGGGCAGGGTTTGAAAATTTTCCTATTCAGAGGTATTTGAGCCCTGGATATGGCAAGATTTCAAAAGTGACAAGATCACGGTGGTTTCGCTGGGCCCAAGGAGTTTATTGTAACGAAAGCTGACTGTATTTTTAGGATATTGTTCAATTGTTGAAGAGTTTGATACCCATCTTTTATTGTTGTTGTTGTTAATTTGTTAAACAAAACATGATTTGAAATATGATTTTGTATGTTATGTTGTATAATGAAGAGGAAATAAATAAATTTGTAAAAAAAAAAATACTACACTCGCGGCCTTTGTGATATGCGTTTTCATTGCGTTGACATTGATTAAAGGTTATACTAACTGTTTCATGACTGTTAGTATTAAAATCCAAGAACATCTTGTTGTGACAATGCATGATCGATTTAAATCAAGGGAGTATACAGAAATATCTTTGGAAAAGGCAACTGCTCATCAGGCCACTAACATTTCCTACGATTCCAGAATTTGGTACAGTTTACTCAAATGGGGTATTGTCCAAGGGGGAGTCCATCCTCTTCCCTGTTGCGTGCTGCCTATTAACGAGAATAGTTATGATTAATTGCAAATTGGCAAATTTATAACCTCTATCTAAAGTTATTCTGATATATTGATAATTGTGGGTGTCAAATCAATTACATAATTCTAGAGGAACGTCAACAATTTTTTTTTTTTTTTTAAAGCTTGCACTTATGATTACCTCCTTACCAAAATAGAATGTTCGGGCTATTTGCCTGTAACCGCACTTTCTCAGTAGCTTGGGTAGCGATGTTCTATTCTGATAACCCTGAGATACCATCTCCTCTGTATACTGTTGTCGTATGACTTCAGTTGTTCTCTTTCTGTTTGATACTAAGGAATGATCGACTCGGAATTGGCTCAACCGATGTATGCTGTAACCCAAAACTTCTGCGAATGGGTAGACATCTGTCATGAGTAGGCGCATGGCCAGTTGGGGAAACTCAGCTTTGAAGATTACCATGTGTTTTCTCTCCACAAGAAGCTCCTCTGTGAACAATCAAACATGTGAACCGTGCATTGACAAACCTGGATGTGTATGACGTGCAGAAGGGCACTTCTTCAATACCGCATATATTTTCATGAAAGGCCAGATAACTTCACACACGGTTTATTACCCAGCACATTACATTTTATGACATCATCTCGTTCACATTAAGTTTACCTCCACTTTCGAGGAAAGAGAGGTGTCGCAAATTTACACTCGGCTGGAAGAAGAGACTGGGAGAGGGGGAAGGGACAAAATAATGTGTCAACTACGACAGATAATGCAAATGAAGATAATTCGTATGTATTTCCTCTCTAATAAAAATGGTTAATGACAGGGCTACCAACTCGCCTAGTAGCTCCTTGGGGCTGAGTTCGTTGATGAGAATAATAGCAGTACACCAGAAAAATCGTCAGTGAATGGTACAGATAAAAGGCGTTAGCCCCCTAGATATCTTTCGATACCTGAGGTGCAACTTACACTGGCCTATACATGATTGTATACCTGCATACGTCAGTCGCTCTTGTTCACCGCCGTGATTGCAATAGCAATGTATTCCAAACGTAGACTACGCTAAACCAATACCTGTAACATTATGTGCGCCTTAATCACGATCCAGGGCAGTCCAAGACGTCTTCTTGATAAATATTTGTTTGTTCTGATTTTCGTTCAATGTGCGAAGGATACCAATACATTGCAATAGTCACTCAAAACTCGTTCAGTATCTTTGGTGCTATATAGGAATGTACCGTAAAATATGTGACTCACTGCCACAAATTTTTGTGATGGTGGGTCACATATTCTTAGGCATTTTTAGGCATTTCCGTTGATGAAAACTTAATTTGGAATGATTATATACGTTATGTTACAACCTGTATTTCTCGAAATATAGGTATTCTTTCAAAAAATGAATATTTTATCTTCTTGAACAGACTCTTTTTATGTTTACAATCCTTTACTCTTACCATATTATACTATGTATTTCAATCTAGAGTGGGCTACAAGTGCAAAGAATAAACTCAAGTCTACGATTATGACAAAAGAAAGCCGTTCGTTTCTGTATTGGCTCACAATACTAAGCCCACACCAATCCGCTTTTTTATCAGTTAAGAGCACTGCATATATTTGAAATAAATACATTTCACTCTTTGTTTTTAATGTTTAAATATTTGAACGAATTACTTCCAAACACTTTTCACGATTTCTTTAAACTGAATTACACTTTCCATTCGTATCCCACTCGTAATTCGCAAAATTTTCATTTAGTAAATCCCAAATCATTAATTGCACAAAATCTATAAGACATAATGGACCAAAGCTTTGGAACACACTCCCAGATTATGTCAAATCACGTAAAACGTTATATTCTTTTAAGGTTAGATTGAAAACCTCGTCACTGTCAGATTATAATATATGAACATAGCATCTGGATATAGATTTTGTGTTGTTGGTTCTCGTTTCTTTTACTGTAAATTGGATTTAAAACTACAACAAATATACGCAATGTTTTTGTGTCTATCATTTTCTTTTTCTCATTACCTTGTCATCATCATCATCATTATCGTCATCGTTGCCATAATAATTCACTTTATTGTTATTCGAATCTATGAACTTCAATATAAAGCATAATACATTAACAGTGTATTTTGTCTTTTAGTATTTCCCCCATTCCGCAAAAAAATATATGTGTATAATGTAGATAGGTCCCTGGGCTGCCATTTGTTCAAGCTTTTTCATATAGTGGTAGTCCTTCTTCCGCATAATTTCTCAGGTAATTATTTGAAAATTTGGTAATACGAGCTATGTTTTGTTAATGGAATTAATCTACACATTTATTTTCCTGCTTTGAATCTTGAACATTGTAATCTGCTTACTGGTATTCTTTGTGGTATTAATGAAAATAATTTCAAATTATATGAAATTGTTTTGGAAGAAAAAAAAATCAAATAAAAAAACAATAAAAAACGACCAATAAATCGCGATGGAACTTTTCAAAAAAAAAATCTTAAATTTCGTTTTATCGTAGTCGTTCACATATATATTATTTCATTGTCGAAGTTGAAATCGATGAGCGAAGGTGAACATAAGGTTTGTTAGAGACCTTTTTTATGCTTGCACAAAACAGGAACTTTTTTTTTTACATGTAAGGGTGGATGTATACGTGTGGATAATGAATTTCACCAAATGCAAAAGCCATATGATAGTAATAATAATAATAATAATAATGATAATAATGAAATCTTTATAGCGCATATAACAAATGAATGTTCCCTATGCGCTTTACAATCCCATCACAAAACATACTGTAATATAATGCATAATATAATGTCACGATACATTTTTTTTTCCTTCGGCAATTGGTTACCATCCTTAAAAGACAGAAAAGATATCAAATGAAAGCAGATATGCTTGAAATAGACTGATTATTTTCATTAGATGTGATATTATTTTTTTCCAAGTTTCTTAAAATCAGATAGCGGAAATCGTAACCATAAACATAACATTGTTTTTTTTTTTATATATCATGATTCAAAATATATGCAAACGTAAGCAGTCATGCTTTCCTCTGGAATTATGCATCTCATAAATATGTATCACACAATGGTACGAAAAGGCAACAAGACAGGCAATGATGAAGACTTGTCGGCTCGCAAGCAAGTATAACGTGTGCTAGTACTGTTAATTCTCAAAAGGCAGTCACATGATTCAAATAATGTTAAATATTTGACCTGCAACCAAATCGTGGATTATGGATTTTGTAATGGTCACCTCTTTCTTATAACAGTGCCTTCATTATGAAGTTATCGGTGTCAAGGTCTGTGTCGTGGACACCGATAACTTCATAATGAAGGCACTGTCATAAGAAAGAGGTGACCATTACAAAATCCATAATCCACGATTTGGTTGCAGGTCAAATATATAACATTATTTGAATTATGTGACTGCTTTTTTTTTTATAGAATAACAGTCAATCGTGATGAAATTGAATATATTACAATATTTAATGTTCTTACATTACGATTTTTATACACCTTATATAAATTCCTAGTAAAATTTGAATCAAAGGAGAAAACTGAAGAGTAAAAACAAAAGATATATAGAAAAATGGCTACGTATTCTAAATTCAGTGACGCAAAGATCTGTAAAAAATATTGCGGAATGAAATCACTTTGGGCTTGATAGTTGAACAGTTTTGTACTACTTAAACATAGTGACTTTTTTTAAACAAAACGAATACATCTTATATTTTTATGACTTATTGAGCTTTGTTTGTATTGTATTTGTAAATTATTGTGTCTTTATACCCTTTTTGAAGAGTTTGAGGTCACTCTGGCTGAAAATAAACCAGTCAATCCGGAATACGGTACTTAATACGTAGAATATATAATTTGGATTCCGTTTGAGATTGATGCAACATAATTCATTCTAAAAATCAATCAGAATGTACAAGATCAACGAGGTATACCAAATTCCAAGTTGAAGTTGATTTTACCGTATCCGGGATTCGTCTTTTTAAGTATTCTCCTGATCCTCTCTCGTTGGCTTGTAGACCGGGGGCCCAGAAGATTTATTCAGCTGAAAAGGGTCACACTTTTTAATGGTCTCATCATATAGGGATGTGTCCAAGGGTCAATAAAATGCATTGCTGGCAAGTCGCATCCTGTACCGTAAGCCTAGGGACCACAAAAAGGGACCACGAAAAATGGATTTATTCAGCCGAAGGGGGTCACGGACAAAAGTTGGTGGATATTGTTCCTTTGGGTGTACTTATCATGAAAACAGCAATGCCAGCTATTTTATCCTGTACGGGGCCCCAGACAGTAGCCCCAAAGGGCCCCAGAAATATGGTGTTATTCAGCTGAAAAGGGTCACGGCTAATTTCTTTTGCAATGGAAGTAGTTCCCATCAGAGATATCCAAAACACCAATGCCAGCTATTTTATCCTGTACGGGGCCCTAGACAGTAGCCCCAAAGGGCCCCACCCCCCCATAGGCCTACGTACAAACACACACAAACATTGATTTTATTCAGTTGAAAAGAGTCACGGCTAATTTCTTTTGCAATTGAAGTAGTTCCCATCAGAGATATTCAAAACACCAATACCAACTATCTTATCCTGTACGGGGCCCCAGACAGTAGCCCCAAAGTGCCCCACCCCCCATAGGCCATACGTACAAACACACGCAAACATTGATTTCATTCGTGCAGCTGAGAAGAGTCACGGCTAATTTCATTTGCAATGGAAGGAGTACCCATCAGAGATATCAAAAACACCAAAGTCAGCTTTGTTATCCAGTACGGGGCCCCGGACAGTAGCCCCAAAGGAGCTCCCCCCCCCCCCCCGACACACACACCCACACCCACACTAGTTTCATTCAGCTGAAAAGAGTCACGGCTAATTTCTTTTGCAATGGAAGTAGTACCCATCAGAGATATCCAAAATACCAAAGCCAGCTATTTTATCCTGCACGGGGCTCCAGTCAGTAGCCCCAAATTGCTCCTCCCCCCCCCCCCCCCCACACACACACATTGATTTTGTTCAGCTGAAAAGGGTCATGGCTACTTTCTTTTGCAATTGGTAGTAGGCATACTCATCAGAGATATCCAAAACACTAAAGCCAGTTATTTTATCCTGTACGGGGTCCCAGACAGTAGCCCCGAAGTGCACCCCCCCAACACACACACACACACACACACACACACACACACACACACACACACACACACACCCACACACACACACACACACACACACACACACACACACACATGCACACACACATTAGTTTCATTCAGCCAAAATGGGTCACGGCTAATTTCTTTTGCAGTGGAAGTATACCCATCAAAGATATCCAAAGCACCAAAGCCAGTTATTTTATCCTGAACGGGGCCCCAGACAGTAGCCCCAAAGTGCCCCCCCTCTCCACATACACACACATAACACACACACACACACACACACACACACACACACACACACACACACTAGTTTCATTCAGCTGAAAAGGGTCACGGCTAATTTCTTTTGCAATGGAAGTAGTACCCATCATAGATATTCAAAATACCAAAGCCAGTTATTTTATCCTGTATGGGGCCCCGCACAGTATATAGCCCCAAACACGGGTAATTTCTTTTACACTGGAAGAAGTACCTATCAGAGATATTCAACACACCAAGGCTAGTTATTTCATCCTGCACAGAGCCCTAGACAGTAGCTCCACAGTGTCCCAT
Source organism: Diadema setosum (assembly GCF_964275005.1). Taxonomy (NCBI): domain Eukaryota; kingdom Metazoa; phylum Echinodermata; class Echinoidea; order Diadematoida; family Diadematidae; genus Diadema; species Diadema setosum. Next base: position 33,236,521 of record NC_092690.1, read on the forward strand.
CCATTATACATGTACTGTGAATCAGCTGAAAATGGTCTTACAAATTCTTTTGTAACGTTAATATCAGGGCCTACTGAACAGAGATATCACAAACACTAAAGCAAGTCATCTTATCCTGTATACGGGGTCCCATAGGTTACAGTAGCAAAACACTCAAGAAATTTGCAAAGGAAGCATACTTCTGTATAGTGCACAACCAAGATGACCATATTACGAAAATCAGTCATTTCATCTTGTACTGGGCCCAGGTTACAGTAGCCATAAAGTGCCCATCCCCCACATAATTATTATGACATCATTTAGCTGAAAAGAGTCATAGTTGTTTTTCTTTTACAATCGAAGTAGGCCATAGTTTACATCATAGATACCCAAAACATCAAAGCCAGTTAGGTTTTCCCAGCCAATTTCGCACTTTTGTTGGTTCATTAATTTTGATAGAAGGTTCGAATTCGTAAAATGGGTATTCAAATTGGCTGGTACCCTACGTTCATTCAAATTCGCCTTGACTTGCCGAAAAGTGTATTTCAGTCATTAAATTTCGCGAAAGACAGTCAAATTTCAAACGTGTTCATTCAAATTCAAATCATGCTATTTCTTTGTTTCAGATCTTTTTAACATGTCTTTCTATGTGTGTTTTCGTTTCATCTATAAATTACTGTTATAAAGCAGTAAAAGTGTCATATTTCTTATCTAGTATAACTGGATTTGGTTGTTCTGTAACCAGACTGGTAACGCTCCTTCTCTTTCATGTCATTATAGGCCTATACGTGTACCAGTAATGCAGCTTAACTTCATTTTTTACAGTCATGACAGCACAATATATACAGACGTATATCTCTAGAAGACATAGAAAGAATTATAAAAAAAAAAAACACCAAACATTTGAGGATCATAACCTTGACTTCTTGTAACTGGCCGACCGCTCGTTAAAGCGCTCGTAACGGCCAGATAATTTGTGGCTTCTTACTTCTTTGGATTCAAAAAGCACGTTAAAAAATGGTGTCAAAGTCTCTTAAACGAATACGAAAACATGAAATGCTATGATGCTTACAAAACAATAACTACGACGAAAGAAAATAAGGAAAGAGACCAAGCATGAATATATCTGTTTAATTGACTGCAGAGCATGTTAAATTAGATGGCCAGAAATCAATTTGAATGAACGAGCGCGGCATGTAATCACGTGACTATATCATTATGAATTTATGAATGAACGGATAGTGGAATGGTACTTGTCTCATATATGGATTTCAGTTGAAAAAGTGTTATTTAGAATAAGGTTAGAGGTAATGTGAATGTTTCAAAATAAATTTGAATGAAGAGATTAATATGACATTGAACTACCATGTCATCTAGGCGAAATTTTTGCTAAATTTAATTCAACATTAAAGAATTCGATTAAAAGAGGTGCGATATTGGCCCGGATGCAGGGCCCTTGACAGGTATAGCCCCAAGGTATTCCCACCCCATATGAATTAATTGTTTTTAGGTGAAAACAGTCATGTATGCATATTTTCCTTGGAAGTGGAATTAACAGCTGAGATACGTAAAACACAAACCCATCCAGTTAAGGGGCCCCCAGCCGGTAGCTGGAAAGTGCTCCCGTATTATTTTATTCTAAGTGAAAAGAATCATTGCTATAATTTCTTTTGCAATGGAAGTAGTACTCAAGGAGGTATCAAAAACACCGAAACCAGTTATATAGCTGTACGGGGCCCCACGGAGTGTTCCTAAAGTGTCCCCACATGTAATTCCACTATCAAGATCTGCATCCCGATCTATTCAATCTGTCAGATCGGGAGAGAGCGGCAAAAGTGTGCGGGGACCGGGAGCATCGTAGCAGCAGCGTTTGGGTGATGGGGTTGGATCTGGCAATTTTACAGATCGGGAAGAAATTTTGAACTGGTTCAAAATTTCTTCCTCATCTCCCCATCAAGATTGACCTATTTTGAATCGCTTTTGGCCGCTTTAGCTACGCTGTTCCTACGCTTTCCCAGACTCAATTATGCACGTCTTCCGCTCTCGCCGCTCTAAAATCGAACGTAGCCGATACGCTGGAAAATGTTTGCCAGAACAGCAAAACTGATGATGATGAGGAGGGCGCGTTGTCGTTGTCGCGAAAATGAAGACGAAGGAGCGCATATTTAAGAAGAAGAGATGCACACAATAAAGAGAATAAAGCAAAACACTTTGGAGCTACTGTACGGGACCCCGTGCAGGATAAGATATCTGAGTTTGGTATTTTGATATCCGATGGATACTACTTCCATTGCAAAAGAAATTAGCCGTGACCCTTTTCGGCTGAATGAAACCAACATATGTGTGTGTGTGTGTGTGTGTGTGTGTGTGTGTGTGTGTGTGTGTAGGGGGCACTTTGGGGCTACTGTCTGGGGCCCCATACAGGATAACATAACTGGCTTTAGTGCTTTGGATATCTCTGATGAGTACTACTTCCGATTGCAAAGAAAGTAATAGCCGTGACCCTTTTCAGCTGAATAAAATCAATGTGTGTGTTGGGGGGGGGGGGGGGGAGGGGGAGGGGGTAAGGGGACAATTTGGGGCTACTGTCTGGGGCTACTGTCTGGGGCCCCATGCAGGATAAAATAACTGGCTTTGGTGTTTTGGATTTCTCTGATGGGTACTAATTCCATTGCAAAAGAAATTAGCCGTGACCCTTTTTCAGGTGAATGAAACTATTGTGTGGGTATGTGTGTTGGGGGGGGGGGGGGGGCACTTTGGGGCTACTGTCTGGGGCCCCGTACAGGACAAAATAACTGGCTTTGGTGTTTTGTATGTCTCTGATGGGTACTACTTCCATTGCAAATGGAATTATCCGTTACTCTTATCAGCTGAATAAAGTCAATGTGTGTGTAAAAGAATCACTGCTATAATTTCTTTTGCAATGGAAGTAGTACTCAAGGAGGTATCAAAAACACCGAAACCAGTTATATAGCTGTACGGGGCCCCACGGAGTGTTCCTAAAGTGTCCCCACATGTAATTCCACTATCAAGATCTGCATCCCGATCTATTCAATCTGTCAGATCGGGAGAGAGCGGCAAAAGTGTACGGGGACCTGGAGCATCGTAGCAGCAGCGTTTGGGTGATGGGGTTATATCTGGCAATTTTACAGATCGGGAAGAAATTTTGAACTGGTTCAAAATTTCTTCCTCATCTCCCCATCAAGATTGACCTATTTTGAATCGTAGCTCAAACGGGGAGAGAGCAGTGACAGTGTAAATACCGTGGGATGAGCGTAACAATTCCAGGTTTTTCTGACCGTAGTAACAGCGGCACAAGAACGGGAAATATAGTCTAAACTAGACACCGACGACATGGTCCCGCTGCTGCGCCGCTTTCTTGATCAAAGCACGACCTTCCCCCTTTAACGACGCTCTCACTAAGTTCTCTACTCTCGTATAAAATCAAGGCCTGTTCCTACGACGCTTCATTCCTGCTTCGATAACGCTGTTGGCCGCTTTAGCTACGCTGTTCCTACGCTTTCCCAGACTCAATTATGCACGTCTTCCGCTCTCGCCGATCTAAAATCGAACGTAGCCGATACGCTGGAAAATGTTTGCCAGAACAGCAAAACTGATGATGATGAGGAGGACGCGTTGTCGTTGTCGCGAAAATGAAGACGAAGGAGCGCATATCTAAGAAGAAGAAATGCAAACAATAAAGAGAATAAAGCAAAACACTTTGGAGCTACTGTACGGGACCCCGTGCAGGATAAGATATCTGACTTTGGTATTTTGATATCCGATGGATACTACTTCCATTGCAAAAGAAATTAGCCGTGACCCTTTTCGGCTGAATGAAACCAATATATATATATATATATATATGTGTGTGTGTGTGTGTGTGTGTGTGTGTGTGTGTGTGTGTGTGTAGGGGGCACTTTGGAGCTACTGTCTGGGGCCCCATACAGGATAACATAACTGGCTTTAGTGCTTTGGATATCTCTGATGAGTACTACTTCCGATTGCAAAAGCAAGTAGCCGTGACCCTTTTCAGCTGAATAAAATCAATGTGTGTGTGTGTGTGGGGGGGGGGGGAGGGGGAGGGGGTTAGGGGGCAATTTGGGGCTACTGTCTGGGGCTACTGTCTGGGGCCCCATGCAGGATAAAATAACTGGCTTTGGTATTTTGGATTTCTCTGATGGGTACTAATTCCATTGCAAAAGAAATTAGCCGTGACCCTTTTTCAGGTGAATGAAACTATTGTGTGAGTATGTGTGTTGGGGGGGGGGGGCACTTTGGGGCTATCCCTGTCTAGGGCCCCGTACAGGACAAAATAACTGGCTTTGGTGTTTTGTATGTCTCTGATGGGTACTACTTCCATTGCAAATGAAATTAGCCGTTACTCTTATCAGCTGAATAAAGTCAATGTGTGTGTGTGTGTGTGTGTGTCTGTACGTAGGGCTTATAGGGGTGGGGCACTTTGGGGCTACTGTCTGGGGCCCCGTGCAGGATAAAATAGCTGGCTTTGGTGTTTTGGATATCTCTGATTGGTACTCCTTCCATTGCAAAAGAAATTAGCCCTGACTCTTTTTAATTGAATAAAATCAATGTTTGTGTGTGTTTATACGTAGGCCTATGGGGGGTGGGGCCCTTTGGGGCTACTGTCTAGGGCCCCGTACAGGATAAAATAGCTGGCATTGGTGTTTTGGATATCTCTGATGGGAACTACTTCCATTGCAAAAGAAATTAGCCGTGACCCTTTTCAGCTGAATAACACCATATTTCTGGGGCCCTTTGGGGCTACTGTCTGGGGCCCCGTACAGGATAAAATAGCTGGCATTGCTGTTTTCATGATAAGTACACCCAAAGGAACAATATCCACCAACTTTTGTCCGTGACCCCCTTCGGCTGAATAAATCCATTTTTCGGGGTCCCTTTTTGTGGTCCCTAGGCTTACGGTACAGGATGTGACTTGCCAGCAATTCATTTTATTGACCCTTGGCCACATCCTTACATGATGAGACCATCAAAAAGTGTGACCCTTTTCAGCTGAATAAATGCTCTGGGCCCCCGGTCTATTGCTCTCCTTCTTCCTCTCTCCCATTCCAGCGCCTGAACGATGTCCATATCATCGACTGACCCTGGGTTATCAAGATTTAAGTCTCCAGCGATACGTCGCACCGCCTCCGGGTCGGCATACTTCCTAATGAGTTGGATTTCGTCGATGGTTATGCTACTAACTATTCCGAATATTAAAAAAAGAGAGAAGAAATGGCAAAATTACGATTTTGATTCGGTGCCTTTACACAATGTCTTTCCAGCAGCCAAACCATGACAACGTTTGGTGGATGGTTTTATCGCATTTTCTTTGTTATTGCTGTTGTTGTATTGGTTATACTGTCTGGCAACCATGAGGGCGTTGTCCCCTATGTGTTTTATCCACTCGCAACGTTGATGCAACGTCAGTGCCTTGTGTTGAATAGGGTCCAACACTTACACATGAATGATCGTCTACAATAATTCGTTTATTTTGACAGCGTATGCAACAGTTGGTACTTGAGTATTTTGACCTAGTCACTGTTATTGACACAATTACCAGAGTACTAATCATAAACGAAGTAACTAACAAAAACTAACTAAAAAGACACAACGACTAAAACCCTGCTCAAGGCAATGATTCAAACTTAAACAAATATTTTACTTTTTTTTTCCTGAAGGATTTTGTGGTAAGATTTCCAAAGGAGATACACCATTGTCATTCAACCATGGATATCGACTGGACAGCAAATCAAAGCTCGATGTTAATTTTTAATAACGCGACAATAAGTCACAGAAACTAAGACAACAAAGAGGCAATTTCGACTTCCTGATAGATGTTTAAAGTTGGCTGAAGAATGTATCCAAAAATGTACATATTATTGCAGTCTCAGGGTGCCACAGAATCACATACTGTATAGCGTCCTTTAGCATAGTTAATGTTATACTTTTGTATAGCCTAAATTTCATTGCTTATGACAGAAAACAATTCCAGAACTAAAATTCATACTAAAAAGTAAAGAGAGTGAGATAAAGAAAGAAAGATAGAAAGAAAGATAAATTTGTCTGGATTTTTTAAAGAAACAGTACCCTACGTTAGAAAATGATAAGATCAAACAAATAGGGTAGGACAACTAAAAGTCAAACACTTTTACCACTTTCATAATCATTATTACAATTATCAACATCAAAACACCTCCAAGAATGACATATGGGCATTAGGATCGTATTTTTTTGATTAGTTTTGTTTCTGGGTTTGTGGCCTTTTATTTGTGTAAATTCCCCTCAAGGGCAAAATTATCATGGGAAATGAAAAGCCTCTAAAATCATGATCCTTTCAAAGACACTAAGTGGTCCGCTAGAAACACTTACATGAAGCTATATCTTCCTCGCCTTTTCTGATGGCTACTTCCATGTCTTCTTGTTCCTCGATTCTTCGAGATCCTGCTTTGGAGTTATTCTGCTCTTTTTTACAACCTGTTTTGCACATCGAAGGAACTGTTAATGCAATAATAACGACTGACGAAAAAAAAAAAATCAAAGCACCTAACACCGTCAGACCAATGAATAAATTTGTTTTTCATTCGGCTGACATTTACATTATAAATAATTATGCACTTTTAAAAATATCCGACCATACAAACTCACATATTCTTCTGCGTGAGATTAAGATAATGTACATTTTTGAATGTCAAACAACAAGAAAGAGACAATTTTCACTGACATGTATACTGACATTTTCTTAATACGTTTCTTTATGTCACAAGTCTAGGTATGTTCTTAATGTTATTAGATTTATTTCAAGCGATATGGCATAATTATCATGTATTTTATGCTAGGCAAATCAATTTAATGAAGTAACCACATGCCCAAGGGTTTGGAAAAACAATGGTCCCAATGAATACGTAAATGTCCTATGCTTTCCCCACTGACAATGCGATTTCTTATTTAATATGAAGACACCAGTTTCTGACTATCCTGATGAAAACGTTACATGGTACACGTTGTACATGTGCTTTTATATACAATGATTACATGGGAAGCGAAAACATTCATGTCGACTATATGCAGCAAACAAATTGCTTAACTTTAATCCTTACCATTTTCTTTGGGAGAACCCTCGACAAGATTTTGAACATACAAAAAGTGTATATACGGTCAAGAAATACAAATTGTTACCGTTTTCGAATTCGACACCCTCTATGTCCCAATATTTTCCTTCATCCCAGTCATCTTTCGTTTGGGACAACAGTGCGGCTGTACATTTAGGGAAGACAATGACAAAACACAACTCCGTCATCATGGTCACTATGATCTGTTTTATGGAGAGAATACTGTACATTTTCGAGTGAGTTCACAACAATCAGCCTAGGATAATAATGGGTCAAATTGAATTGCTCTTTATAGATGACCATCCGGGTAGGAAATAGAGTTTTGTTTGCCTTTGCGATACTCAACGCGTGATTTGCCTATTGCAATTTGCAATTTGTATTCTATGACATCAAAGGTCATTTTTAGCGTTTCACTATGTCACTCTTAATGAAAAAAAAAATATGAAGGCAAGCAACAAAAACAAAGCAATGAATAGGACAACCTAACAAGTGTCATAAATATTGACATCCTCTTATTTATCATCATCAGTTCAGTTTGCATAAATATATGCTTTGACATGGATAATCACTTAGCACCTTCCATAATTATCTGTAACACTTGCCCAATGCCATGCATGCAAGCAACTGTAGCTCTTAGCAGTTCTTGATTTCCATCGTGTTTTACTCCAAGTTGAAATTGACATTTTTTGATACCACCTTTGCTTAAGCATGTGTTTTTATAACATTTTATAACAGCACAGAATCTTTGTTGAATGATGACAATATCCCTTATCTGTCAATGCACCGAGTCATGTCATGCGAAACGTCAGCAACGCCCTTCTTCAGCATGAGATGCAGTGCACGAGTGGTTCTGGCTTTTCAAAATAGCAGTTTGGGTTGTGATCTGGTTGCAACGTGGAGGTAGTTTCACAGGCACTTTGCCCTGGTTGCATGTATTATTTTTGTTTGTTGACATGTTTCAATTGCCTACGTGTAATTTTCAAGTTTTTGTAGCTATTTTTGTTATCACTATCATCATGATCCGATTGTATTATTAGCATTGTTAACATTTACGCGTTCAAATAAACTGAACAAAAAAGTCGACGTGCAGTTCCTTGAAATGAACTATACTCTTGATATAATTTTCGCTATAAAGTAATTCATTGTATTTTATTACGTGGCTCAAAAAACTTACTCCTTTCAGACGGCGTTTCCTCCGTGGAATTCTTGGCGTCACTGCTTAATTCAGCGATGGAATCCGCGGCTGTGCCTGTGAGGATTGAGGTAAAAAGAATTATAGTCCTTGTTAAAGTCACATTCTTCCTATATTTTTGCTTTCTCCAATGTTATTCTTGCCCTCAATGTTACAATTATGATAATCATCACACTTGCTCAGAATTGAATGAACACACAAAAAAGCACACTTTCCAAAATGTATGTTATTATGAAAATAGACATAAATTCTACGATGAACTAAGCACTGAAACATTTTGTTTTCACAATTGCACGTCTTTCTTAACATGCCTCCCAACACATATCAGTCTGTAGATATTGTGTTTCTTCCAGTGACTTTATTGTGCAGGAAAGAGAAAACACAATGTTTTCTTAAGGATTTACTCAATTTTTATAAAACATGTGTACTGATGACTGAATTAAGCACGTAGACACATTGGACATAGCATTACAGTTATTATCAACATTTCCTCTCCCATCATATGCATCGTATATGTATCGAATAACTCTAAGATTCCCTGTATCTTTAAAGACTGTTTCCTCATCTTTACCAATTACCATGCGCCATCCTTCAAGATGATTATTATATAAGAATTATTCTAAACATTTCAGTCTTGTGATAGTACAACTAACTCGAACTATAATACAAAAGTAGGTGAGTGACCAATACTCCCTTGTAGACTGCTTACCTTCTTTCCCTGATAATCTCATTTGCTCATTTTGGGTGGATAGAATTGGCTCATCCTTGTCGTAGATGGCGCATTGGTCTTTCTCAATGCATATATCTGTGACAAAACGCAAACCAAGTTCTTTAAGAAACGAGAGAAGAGTGAATTTGGCTTTTTTTTTTTTTTTTTTAAGCAGATGTAACATATTAGATATCTGACATCGGCTTTGCATGACATTATAATCATTGGGTGAACTGAAAACCCCGATTACGGGCTCAGTAACTACTCTCGTTTGAATAGGCCCTAAGAAGAACAAAAACTGGATAGCTCGAGCACAAGGAGGTGGGAAAAAATCATTTAAATCGAAGTCATTTCTAGAAGAGTTTCATACACAGCTTCTCCACTCGCCTCACCCCCTTCCTTACTCTGTCAATATAATGAACAATCAGTATGTTATTTAACATCATAATAGCATGATAGTAATCAAGGTAGTATTTCCTTTAGTTATTTATGTTGTTATGAAATACACCACAACCTAAGCAAATACACTAGTAATCAATGTTCATTCAATCAATACATAATTAAGAGAAAATATTAAGTAATCACTCGATACCTGCAACGTCTTGTCGATCACATTTTTCAGCAGCTTTCCGAAGTCGACATCTAATCTCGTAATTGCTACATTCTTGCCTCGACACCCAGTCTTCCAGCAGCTTGTCTGTTCTAAACATCCATTCTAAGTTCTCTCTGTTCCTGGCATCTATGTCTTCTGGCTTCATATGTGTTTCTCTACCTAACGACTCGAAGTGCCGTCCGGCTATTGTCAGGGCCACTGACTCAAAGTCATCCTTATCCAATGGCTTTTTGTTCTTTTCTGAAACTGTATTAGATACGAGACCGGCGACAAATTTTAATAGCACATCATTCACTACAGTTTTTGTCAAAAATCAGGCTGTGCTCTTATACCACATAATTTACTCGGAAAAATACAGGCTTGATGTAATATGATGTTGACGGTACCGGAAGTCATATTTGCACAACAACAACAACAACAACAACAACAAAGATAATGAAGTTAATAGCCATTATACTTATATGTAGCTTTGCTAGGTATACTTTTTGCGTCTTGATAACGTCATATTCGAACTGTCAAGAATAAAGGACCTCCAACTGATCCCTGGAGGAATTACTATATATAATGGGCACATGCGTTGTTTTTTCTCAATATCAGTATTATAATCATTGATTCATTTCGTTAAATTTGATTAAAAGCAAGACAGTTTTAATTGGCTATTTTACATACAGCCAATATTTTTCGTTCACGGTCTTGAGGCAACGAGGAGGTAAACTCTAATGTTATAACAATGCGGTAACTGTTAACAACGGTAAACGCGTCCTGATTTCTGTATGTGGGTACATTATCAAGACGACCTCGGCGACATTATGGTAAATTTGTATAGATTCTGCTCTCATTAAGCCTACGTTTTTCAAACTGCAATAGGTGAATCTTTGGAAGTGTTATACCTCTGCCTGAAAAAAAAAAATAAAAAAGTGAAATAAATGTTAATTTAGACATAACTATACCAAGTCGAGCTCAGCATGGTTCGTTTAATTGTTGCTCTCCTCTGCCTGTTCTCTTTACTGCAAATGTGATTATGTAGACCTATTTGGACCTCATTGCATTTATCATCAAAGTCAAAAATCTTAAGTAATTTGCTCATTTACACAAAATTGCATTCTACCATTCAAAGTTTTGATTAGATTAGAAACGTTATAGCCCCATTTCGTATTTGTAGGACTTGCCAACCTGTAGTTATCACATTAATTACAGTTGCTATGTCAGCACGTCAATCTAATTGCAGATGTCATGAAAGACAGCCAATTGCTTCAGCAACACAACATAACTAATTCAGATTCACTCGTTAACCATTAGAAAACATGATCTCTGCTGCCAGGTTTCATCCTTGATTCTCGGCCCTCAAGATGAAAGGTTTAAAGCTTAGTTAAAATCCTCTGAGAGAATCATCATATCGTTTCTTTTTTGCAGAGGGACTATAAGAGATACCTGAACTCTGGGACATTTCTTTTTTTAATCAAACTAATATTTCGTGTTTAGAAGGCGTCTTTCTCTCTGTACAATGTATATACAGTGCACTCCTTTCATAACGAACACGGTTAAAACGAAAATCCGGTTACAGCGAAGTAAGAATTTAGGCCGCAACATTATCCACTCCATGTATTTCTACTGTTGTTGTTGTTTTTTTTTTTTGTTTTGATTTTTTGTTCGGTTACGACGAAATTTCGAACTAACGAAAGAAAATTGCAGGTCCCGATGTCTTCGTTATAACGGGAGTCCACTGTACTATGTTACTACAACATGAATTACTTCACAAGACTTTCACTTTCTGACAAACATCAACTTACTCTGGAAAAACGTCTTTGCCACTTCCTTTAAACCAGTGTTTTCCAGAGCCAAACAGAGAGTCGCCTTGAAGTTGACAGCTTTCTCTTTCACTGTCGTCTGTTGTTGTTTCTTGTTTTCTTTTCCTGTCGTTTGTTCCGCCTCCTTGTCTTCTTTGACTGTTATAGTAGTCAGTTCATGTTTCTTGCCAACTTTCACCAGCGTGTTTTCGTTTTTCTCGTCTTCTTTCACTCTCATCTCCACTAGTTCTATATCTTCCTTTTCACTGAAATAGGAACTTGTCTTCTGCGTCTCAGCACTACTCTGTGTATACTTACATGTATCCGCCCATTCTGTAAGCAATGCAGAATACTTCTCCACCATGGCCCCTTTCGTCTCTGATTTAAGACCGACCAGGGTTTCGATGCCCAGTTTATTCAGCAGCTTCGAAACCAGCTGAGGCTGTTTGGCGGCACACCAGCAGATATGACTGATGTCGTCTTGAGAAATCTCTACTAGTTTGCTGCGATAATCTGAGAAGTTTAAGGTAGAAGTAAAGCCTGTGTAGTAAAATTTCGAATACAAGAGTATTTTTTTTTTTAATGGGAATGTCGTTCTGTCAACAAAGTTTGATAAAGCAAAAACAGAAAGAAGGACCGAGTAGAAACAGAAAACAAAGATTACAGCAAAATTAAGAAAACAAACAACTAAATTATTCTTTTTTAACCAGACTTATAATTTGTGATGCTTTAAAACATCTAACAAATAAAACCAGTAATGGTCTCAGGATGTAAATTAATCATCTATTGATTTGGTATGAACAAATAACATCTCTCTCTCTCTCTCTCTCTCTTTCTCTTTCTCTGTCACTCTCGCGCGCACACACACACACATACACACATTCAATGCACACCAAATTGCATATGTAAAGACGCAGGCATATGAATCCACAAAAACATACACCAGAACAAATATACACAGTAACACAAACACCGTTATGCAAAAATTAATCTTAGTATACAGCTACGTGATAGTGTAAAAATGCAATGAATTAACCTTCCATTGCTTTCTGTAATGTGTTATTTTGGCTGAGCTGGCTCCACTGTATTTCCGCTTCAGTCTTCTCTTTCCATCTGCACAGACCGTTGTACATATCTTTAGGTGGTATCACCAACTGACAGTCATCACCCATGAGGAACTGTGTAAGAGCCCGACTTAGCTCCTTGTTATCGTTAACCTTGGAACACAGCTCCCAAAGCTCCACGTAGGTGATGGATCCTTCAAACAACAAATTAGAAGAGCGTACAAATCTTCCATGACTCAAACATACTAGTATAGCTATAAGACAATAAGTCGTGTTTAAGTATATGCTTCAGGAAAAAATATCTGCCAACCATTAAATATCAGCAAATTACGGGTTATTCTTTCCAGTGCAAGGAACTTTCATGTCTTTACACAGACTATTTTCAGTTTGTTTGATCTGGAAATAATACAGCGCAAAATTATTTATGGAAAATGGAGAACAAAGTTACTGTTGTGTTAACAGATAGAAAAAAATACTAAAATGTTCTTCTGGTTGTTAACGTAGTAGGGGAAAAGTACATTTTGATAATGCATGTTCAACATGAAAGTGTCTAGTTACAAAGCATGTCCCCGGTGTTGTAGAAGTTACATGAATAATTTTGGTTCTTTTAAAGAAGAAAATGAGAAAGGACATTAAACAATGAAACTTCATGAATGAGGAGAAAAGAGGTAAAAGCATGAAAAGACATGCGACATCTCATTTGATTTTACAGCACGGCATTTCACGCATAATATTTTTTTTCTTCTTGTACCTTTGGCGGAAAGAACAGTTACACATGCAGAAATATAAGACAGAAATATAATCCAAGAACTCGTGTAGATATAACAGGCAGAGGGGGAAAAGATTTTCAGAGTTTAGTTAGAATCTGGAATGATCGGACATAGAAATATTGAATTAAGTGACATGACACTATTTCAGCTTACCCGAGTATCTCGAAGGGTAAACTTCCCGCTTCCCCTTCCCTGTTAAAACATATGGAAAGCATAATGTTAATGTAATTGCGAAACAACTTTTTTTTTTTTTTCGAGAAGCTAAGAAAACGAATGCTCCGAAAATGTGTATATATTTCAATTCATTTCTATCTTCCACGGTTAATGCATACTGAACCATCGCAAATATATAGAATGTTTTCATTACTTTCCGTTTCATTTTTGCTTGCCAAACCAACCAATTGTGATAAGCTTCATCTCGTTTCCTTTGACATATTACATGAAATGTACACTGTTCAATCCCTCTTGGACTTATTTTCCTCCTAGTAGGGCCTACTTAAAAATCATATTAAGTGAAATCTTAGCATGATATGCAAGAATTTTCTAAGATATATGTGTCTGCATGTGTGCTTGTGTGTGTGTGTGTGTGTGTTTGTGTGTGTTTGATTGTGTGTGCATGAAAAAAAAACAATCATTTTTTATTTCAACTTGATTTATTTCTATTTCTTTTAGGAAAATCAGTAACTGGAAGTAGAATAAAAAGATGCATCAAAATATGACATTAACACAATAAATTGAATAAGCTATTGAGGCATGATATTTTCTTAATGATCTTTGAAATGCTAAAAATAGAGCTGAAGCTAAAAAGCGGAGATTATTTTATGCATCCCCCTCAAAACCACTATTAAAAAGGTACAACAAATGTAATCGAATACAGGCAGAGAAGCGTATAATAATGCGACAGCAACACACCAAACATTGACAATAAAAAAAAAGACAATAAAAACCTGGTTGTCTTTTCCTGACCCTCTCGTTCCCGATTTCATGTCTTACTTTTAATGCATTATCTCTCCCACCACACAATGGATACGATGTTTCCTTCTCTCTGCGTTTGCAACTATCATTTAATCTATGTCACATTTGTTTTTTTGATGCGTTTTAACTCCGTTTACTGTTTACACATTAACATTATTCCAACATTAAAAATTAAGGTATTCAGGTTTCACTTACTTCTGACGTCGAACCAATTCGCCAGGCAGGCGACACCTAGCCCAGTGGCTACAACAACAGCGATGATGAGTGCTATAAAAGAAGTCAAGACAGGACACTATAAACGATAAAGAAGGAATGGAGAGGACAAGAACATTTGCAGATGAAAAGAGAGAGTAGGCTGTGTGTCTAGTTGTTCAAAGAAAAAACAACTTGAGTCTTCACAAGGGGAAGTCCCTGATCGTTGTTACTTTGTTTGTTTGTCCTTTAGAAACTATTATAGTTTTAGCTATCATGAATCGTTAGTCTTCGTCCATGCGCTCTGATACATAACGCAGTGTAAAATATCACCTATATGGCACACGTAGGAAGAAAAAAGAACGACAACGGCACCCTATCGTTTGCTTTTCGTATTAACGTTGTGTATAACGGAAATTCCCGTGAACATGGAGGTTCTTCCGAAAAGGAGTTTTTGCTTTTTATTGCACAACAGTGAAACTTTGATAGAATTCGATGAAAAGAAAAAACAAACATGAAAGTTTGACATTTTGAAGTCTCTCTAATATTACAAGTAGCAGTTCATACAAAAAAAAAGAAAGAAAACACACACACACACACACAAATAGTGATGTGAGGTGTATACATATAT
Organism: Diadema setosum; assembly: GCF_964275005.1. Classification (NCBI taxonomy): domain Eukaryota; kingdom Metazoa; phylum Echinodermata; class Echinoidea; order Diadematoida; family Diadematidae; genus Diadema; species Diadema setosum. Next base: position 33,251,563 of record NC_092690.1, read on the forward strand.
ACAAGCAGTCTTGAATTTCCAGTTTTCATTCAAGTACAACTACATGACTTTCCTAATTTTTAACCGATTTCGATGAAAATGTTCACTGTCTTCTCAGACAAGCTTATAACAGGACTGAAATTCCCACTTAAACCTATAAATTAAATAGACGCTGTGTATTGTGAGCTTGAACTTCTAGAAATGACATGGCTTTGAGGGAACAGAGGTGGGTGCAGTTATTTTCTGTTGACCATGTATGGTTTTATGATTACAACATTTTGACAAATAACAGAAAATTTATCAAATACCTATGAGGGGTCCTTTTGATTTCGTTGACGAAACAGTGTCCGCTTTCGTCGACGAGTTGGAAACTATAATGGTTACTGCAACCCGCTGAAGTTCGACATGGGTGGACTCTATTTCAGCTACGCACGTGAAGACGCCATCACCAGGTATGGTTTTGACGATGGCATCAATATTCTCCGTTCCGTCATTGTTGGTCACAAAATTGTAAGTTATCGAAGAGACCTCGCTCCCATTGTGAAGCCAGTATATTTTGACGAGATCTTTCGGTACATGTGCCTGGCATAGCAAACTGGTATCTTCTGGTGTGTAACTCAGGGAGCAATCCGTATCATTGCACCCTTGGACCGTAAGGATACCTGGGGAGGGGGGGGGGGGGGTGGGAGGCAAAATAAATCTAAAACGTACCATCAGTCTTGGAGCCACCTTAAAAAAAAACAACAACAACAACAACAGTCCTACACACTAGCTGGTCAAATAATACACAAACATTGCATGTGAAGCAAAAAAAAAAAAAAAAAATAAATAAATAAACTGCTGAAAATTGCTTATCCAATATTGGAGAGCCAATAGAGTATGGCTTTGCATGTCATACTATTTGTCCTTATTTAAAAAAACTGAACGTTGAATTTTACGTCATTTGAGACTACTAATCATGATTCCTCCTTGAACCGTCATTCTGTATCTCGTTCATTTTTTTCTCATTTTCAATGGTATTTTGTATTTTTTTTCATCAAACTAACGACTATGAAATCCGCATGTGCATTTTTTACGACCCAAGAATGTTTTTAAAAGGTAGCCGCAGGGTTATCGAACAGTCAACCCACACCTCTAAAACAGAATGAGGTATATCTTTAATTTTGATTATAATTATATTGTGCGGTATGTCAGAAATGTGTCATTTTCCATATCTTACTTTCTCTTCTTTCGCTCATGTCCAGTTTTGTTATCTCTAGATTCTCCTAACGTTAATTTGCATAGATACTCTAATGTATCTTTTAAAGATGAGCTATATGAATGTGGCCTATAATCATTATTACTATAATTGTATTTTTGTATGATTATATGTTTTTATATCAAATATCAATGAAATGATTTAAAATTAGGCAACAAACTACGCCTTGGTGAAATACATCGGAACAAACAGAATGGGAACAGTGATTGCATCCATTGTTATTGGGCCTACAATCAAAAGAGTCGTATGAATGTCGATGAAAACGTTTAAACAACATGCTACTAAAAGCTAACATGCAGACCAAAGATAAGATACAACTTTTACGCAAAATGTTTTATAAATTCCTTGGCCTTTCACACAAAACTTATATCACACAAGATAATGGTCTTAACCCGTTTAGGACGTGTCCCGAGTATACTCGGGCTGACGTTTTCCAGGCTGTGGACTGGTCCCGAGTATACTCGGGCTGAGAGAGTGAAACGAACACGCATTTTTAAACTTAGAATTTCACCGACAATACGATGCCTATGTTGAAAATGATTTATATTTTGTGGGACTACATACATCAAAGTTGCCATCTGTGAACATTTTGTGATGATTGGTCATATCTTATGTCTATAAACAAGCAAAATATTGACAAACATGAGTGCAATTTTCACGACATTCAGACCTTCGCAACGGTCGGGAAACTGACCAATGACGAGCGACCAGCCGCACGCTCTGGCGATCTCATTTGCATCGGTATGCAAATTGTCACACTCAAGTGAAAAGCGTGCGTGCGGCGGTCAAGACCGTTGCGTGCACGCACCTACCTTATTAGCACACATTTACATGATAAAGTATTGTAGCATACTACTTCGTGTTATATCAGGAATGCAATGTCGTACTTATGGATCTTCTATGAAAGCCACCTCGGCATGACAACCTGCTTACCATTATTGGCATGAAATGTTGGCCTTCTTCTTCCGCTGCCGAGTCCTGGGATTTGCCAAAACTCGGCGAATTGAATAAATTCAAAAGTAAATCTTTTGCGTGTCCCTGCATGCATGTGATGTGTGTGAATGTTTTTGTGTCTGTTTGTTATAATGACAGCGATGTTACTTGTAGTTGTTTGAAGAGTTTTACCGTCATGAATAATATTCTGATTATGTTATAAAATCGTTTAAAAAAAAGAAACCACTTGGCCAAGAACAAACCGAGTAGGGGATGTACTGCATACAAAAACGCAGTCGATTGTGCTACTTCATCGAAGTCGTAAATTCATATAAATTGAATAGACCAGGTGGCCAGAGTATCAGGTTACATTGTACCTCCTTGAATAGACAGGATGTTGATACAAAAACATTCCTAAGACGCACTCGTAGACGCCAACTGAAAAGTCGGGGATTATGAGCATAATAGAGAAGTTCAAAGGCCTATTACAGACAGTCTCTTTTTTTTTGCACCGGTCCATAGAATGCATTATAGTGATGTGCTTCGTATGTATTACGTAACCACTTTTACACACCCCAATGATTTTATGGTTGTTGGGAAGCGAATGTGCAAGTTCTCATGTGGTTGTAACCAACATATACGTATAGAATTTAAACTTCGACAACGAAATACGCTGCAATAAAGCGAGTAAACAAGACATATGGCATTTTTTTTTCTCTCATACGCTTAGCATTCGCCAAAAAATTGTCTATATAATTATGATGTTCGGTATTTGATGTTTGCAGCATTTCAAAGAAGTAGTCAAAATAAAATAATATCCCATATTTCGATGATATCGACGATGGTGATGTCGACTGTTTAGTCTTTTTTGTTCTAGTTCTGTATGAATTCCTCATAATGTGCTAATATTCGGCTATAGTCGCTCTGTCAATTACTTATACATTTAGAAGTCTGAGGTGTTTTCAGTCCACTTCTTTCGTAAGTTCACGAGTCAATTTTCTTTTTCGATCATTGAGTTCAATCCATTTATAATCAGTCAAATATGACAACTTATACCGAAAAAAAAAACGACTTTTCTTTTTTTTTTCTTTGTAGAAAGCGCGAAGTGGTGATTCAATTTTGCGAGAGACGGAGATGTGATAACCACATCGCTTCAATTGAACACTTTGTTTAGGAGCAAGGTATTTCGGGCAATAAAAACATGAAATTAATGTTCTTGTCTTATCTCATGTTTATCGATGTAATCAAATTTTTTTCATGCTGCTATTGAAGTAATTTATGCACTTATCGTGCCTGTGTATTTTTTTATGTCTACGTATATCTCTGCATTTAGGTATGCCTACATTCATTCATTCCATTAGACTTCGTGAAATCGCATTGAAGCATTTTCATATTCATAAACGATTGCAGCAAATGCTCGTTTCCTTTATACATTATGCTTATTGAATGAGATTGTTAGTACTTCATTTTTGTTTTTGTCTTTTATCGGGGGATGACTGGTATACACAATAAAAAAATATTGATTTACACTCATGACATAAGAGAAGATCATTTCAGCAAAATTTGCCGTCTGTTATGAGATATCAAAGAATGCCGGGAGAAATGTCGTTTATTTCAACAAAGATATCGTCTTTTCCTTATTTTTTGAAGTGATGTAATATTGTAGGTCTTCAAGCCTGTGTGGCTTGTACTTGCCATACTTCCATGATCATGTCGGCTTCTTCTACAGCTGCCGGATGGCCAACCTTTTTTGTTGCTAAATTGAATGAATTTCTCCGTCGAACTCGGGAATGCTCACCTGCGACCCTGTTTGAAAAGACGCTCTTTCATATTGAGACGAATTTGAATTCTCAATGGACATTCTAATTTGAATTGTGTTAAGGCTACGTAATTTGAAGTGATAGGATATAGTGAAAGGAAACTGAGATTGAATGAACATCTTCATTGCGCGATCTTTTTTTTTTTTTTTTTAGGCGATTTTGAATTACCTAACTGTGAAATTAGAAGACAAACGTACACACACACACACACACACAAATGACTGCAAAATCTGTGCATAATGTTGAACCATTTTGAACACTCGAATATGCCGTTTTGCTCTTCCTTTGTAATTTGCCTCGATTAGTGCTGCTTCGATTTATCTCATTGCATCTCATTACTTTCCTTTCCAGCTATCCACTTCTTCATTCCCATCATCTACTAATTATTAATCGTTTAGATTGAATATCCCCATTGATGGTGGCGATCACCTTTCCAAGATACTTTGCCCGTATTATTATATATAATCTCATAAGATATCACCATAACACAGATTATAGGCAAACCTAGGCGTGTGTAATATTTCATTTCGTTTGCAAAAGTGTGTTCAGATTACCGTCCATGGAACTAAATTTAGAAGACCAGCCTATTTTTCATCTCTTTATCTCTCAATCTTTCTTCTTATCGCATAGACTCCGATGTTTCGTTTGCAGACCGGAAGAGCTCATAAATGCTCCATCAACTGACTTGAATAGGTGTTATATATATATATATATATATATATATATATATATATACAATAATCTATCCCGTTTGCTGATGATTATCATATCACTGTGTGACATTTAATTTCAAGTGATGTGCAGTGAACAATACCTTCCCGCCATTACGGCAGAGCTGTAAGGGAATCATGATTGCACATAAAATTTGCAACATACAACCCGACAGTAAACTTACAAATGCGCTCGTTGATCTCCTTTATTCATCTCATGGAAACCTAAGTCATATAATATTATGGTCGAAATCTGGAGGCAGTCATGATGGATAATTTCACAAAGCAAACGTCTTTATACAAAAATGCATGGAGTTCGCAGGTTTAGTCACCATTAGCTGTCAAAGATTGCAAGAAAGATGCAACGATTTATCTGAATATTGAACATCCTATCAGGCTCTTGTCAACATTATGAAAATTGTTGAAACAAAACCAAGAAACAAACTCAAATGGAAGATTGGTTTGAGAAACTCAACTTCGATGTTGCTTGAAGCTTTTTTTTTCGCTCTCTCATACTTATGAATGACAGCGTGATTATGTTATAAGATCGTTCAAAAAATCTACTCGGCCATCGAACCAAATAGAAGATATACTGTATAAAAGTCATCATTTTCATACAATGCAAGAGCCGATATTGCCACTATGGGGTCTTACAATTATATTCATCATGGTGAAACACAGCGCAACATGTGCGCGTGTTATAGGCAAGAACACTTTGAATAAACCAGGTGGCCAGAGTATCAGGTTACATTGTACCTCCTTGAATAGACAGGATGTTGATACAAAAACATTCCTAAGACGCACTCGTAGACGCCATCCGAAAAGTCGGGGATTATGAGCATAATAGAGAAGTTCAAAGGCCGATTACAGACAGTCTCTTTATTCTGCACCGGTCCATAGAATGCATTATAGTGATGTGCTTCGTATGTATTACGTAACCGCTTTTACGGACCCCAATGATTTTATGGTTGTTGAAAATCCAATGTGCAAGTTCTCATGTACTTGATACGAACATGTATTACAGAATTTAAACTTCGACAATGACATACGCTGCAATAAAGCGAGAAACAAGACATACGGCAGAAGTTGTCTTTTTTTTTCTCTCTCTCTCATACGCTTAGAATTCACAAATAAAAACTATGATGTTCAGTATTTGATGTTTGCAGCATTTCAAAGAGGCAGTCAAAATAAAATTATATCCCATATTACGACGATACCGACAATGGTGATGCTGACTGTTTAGTCTTTTTTGGTTCTAGTTTTGTATGAATTCTTCATAATATGCTAATTTTCGGCTATAGTCGCTCTGTCAATTATTTATACGTTTAGAAGTCTGGGTTTTTCAGTCCATCTCTTTCGGAAGTTCACAAGTCAAATGATTTCGCGATCATTGAGTTATAATGGTTTTAGCAACACACTACCGTTTTGTAGCTCAATCGATTTATAATCAGTAGAATATGGTAACTCATGCCTAAAAAAAAAAATTATTTTTTTTTTTTGTGTGTAAATTTGTAGAAAGCACTCCAAATTTGCGAAGTGATGATTCAGTTTTGCGAGAGACGGAGATGTGATAACCCGTCGCTTCAATTGAACACTCTACTTTGTTTAGAAGCAAGGAATTTCGAGCAATAAAAGCATGAAAATTTCGTGTCCATCTCATATATTGATGTGATCAAATGTTTTCATGCTGCTATTGAAGTGGTTTATGCACTTATCGTGGCTGCGTATTTTTTTATAATAATTGCATTATACATCTCTGTATTTACGTAGACCTACTTGCATTCATTCCTTTAGACTTCGTGAAATCGCATTGAAGAATTTTCATATTCATAAACGATTGCAGCAAATGCTCGTTTCCTTTATACATTATGCTTATTGAATGAGAATAGTACTTCATTTTCTGTCTTTTACCGGGCGATGACTGGTATACACAATAAAACAAAATAATATTGATTTACACTCATGACATAAGAGAAGATCATTTCAGCAAAATTAACCGTCTGTTATGAGAGATCGAAGAATGTCGGGAGAAATGTCGTTTATTTCAACAAACATATCATCTTTTCGTTATTTTGTGAAGTGATGTAATGATTTTAGACCTTCAAGCTTGTGTGACATGTGCTCACCGTTCTCCCATGGTCATGTCGTCTTCTATCAGCTGGCGGGTGGTCAACCTTTTTGTTTCTAATATGAATGAACTTCTCCGACGAACTCGGAAATGCTCACCTGCTCTCTTACATTGATGCGAATCTGAATCCTCGATGGGAATTCTAATTTGAATTGTGCTAATGCTACATTTTTTGAAGTGATAGGACATAGTGAAAGGCAAACGAGGTTGAATGAACATCTTCATGGCGCTATCTTTTTTTCTTTTTTTTGTTGTTGGCTATTTTGAGTTACGTAACTACGAAATTGGAAGGCAAACGTACACAAAAAATGATTGCAAAATCTTTGCATAATGTTGTACCCTTTTGCCCTTTTTTGCCGTTTTGCTCTTCCTTTGTAATACATTTGTCTCAATTAGTGTTCCTTCATTTTATCTCATTACATCTCATCACTTTCCTTTCCAGCTATCCCCTTCTTCATTCCCATATATACAAACGTGTAGATTGAATATTATCATTGATGGTGATGATCGCTTCTCCAAGATACTCTGCCCATAAAATTTATATATGTATATACATTACATATGTATTATATGAAACGTAGAAAGATATTACCAAAACACAGGTTGTAGGCAAACCTCATCTTGTATAATTTTACATTACGTTTGAAAAATCTTTTCAGATTATCTACCGTCAATCAAACAAAATTTAGATGACCAGCCTATTTTTCTCTTCTTTTTCTCTTCTCATCGTATAGACTCCCCTGTTTCATCTGAAGAGCTCATACATGTTCTGTCAACTGGCTTAAACAGGACCGGTGTTTTATTCTTAGTTGTTGTTTTTTTCTATGTAAGAAATAACGATACTCATTTAGGTTGGTGATTACTTTTTATAATAATTAAATATATGTCTTGTATCACTGTGTGAAATCTCATTTCACTTGATACATAGTGAATAATCATTATCTGCCCGACATTACGTCGAAGTTGTAAAGGAATTGTAAGATCGCACAGAAAAATAGCAGCATTAAACTCACAAATCCACTCGGTGATATCTTGTATACATCCAATGAAAACCTATTATAAGTCGCATGATCGAAATTTGTAGGTAGTCACGATTGATAATTTCAGGAAGCAAACTTCTTTATACAGACTTCTTCGGGGGATGGCAGGTATCGCGCAAGCGTGGATTATGCATTTTTATTCGATTCGTCTCAAAGAAAGTTAGAAAGATGCAAAGATTTGTTTGAATATTGAACATATTCCAGGCTCTTGTCAATTTTATGGGAATTCCTGAAACAGAACCAAGAAATAAACTCAAGTGGACGTTATTCTATTACGAAATTCGACTTTGATAAATCAGTATCACCAATTCTACTTGTAATATTACATCGTTGATGGTTTACCTAGTGTTGAAATAAAGCCACGTGCTTCTGTTACAGACACGCGAGCTTTGTATTTGGATACAAGTAGCGGGGACAAACAAGGTGTAACAGATTTTCAAAAATCGCCACAATACGAGATTTACTTGGCGTGTCTTACAGTCGTGTAAATGGAAATACGCAAGCCTGTACACAATCCTCCGATCGATCGCTTTTCATTGAAAGACTTTGAAGGCTTGTGATCAACGGATTACAGTTTCCATAAAAGATTGCCTCCATGAATCAGTAAATTCAAGACAATTATGTAGTAGAAATCTGCGACACCCTCGACATAGCCTGGTGCCCAATAATAAAAGACGCTATTCATTTGAGTTGACGAGGGAACGTACTGACGATCGTACAGTACGTGAAGTTCAAACCGCGCGCGCGAACCCAGATAGCGAAGGGAAGCGACATTATTATTCATGAGCGGTCGTTATTCATCCAATCAGAAAGTGGATTCCTACACCGCATACACGGCAATTTGATGATTGGGTAAAGCAGGACCGTAAGTCACACCCCCTTAGTAACCCTCGGTTCGGGCTCGATTTTGGAAAACCTGTCCGTCTGTGGGGGTGTTCGCTCGCCAAAGCAAACCGTCCTAAACGGGTTAATATGACATGATACATGTACAATGTCGTATATATAACCACTTTCCTCGAACTCATTGTTAAAGCACATGGATTACCTGTGGGGACAAGTATACCGGACGTCAGGAAACATACCTGCCACAGACACGTCAGTGTGATTTTGGATGAGGTTTTCTGCAAAATCGGCCACTCTACAGTAATATCGGCCAGCATCGTCGTCATTGACCGTATCGATGACCAGCGAGAAATCTTCATCGATCGTCATCAGTCCATCATGGTAGCTTTTGCCATCGATCACGTTCCTGTACCATTTAACCAGGAGGGTTACTGAAGTTTGAGTATGTGCTGCAGACAATGAGCAAGATGATAATTGGCATGAGTAAAGGTGTTTCCGTCAGCATTTTACCAGCAGTCGCATATAGCAGGGGAGTATCATAGAGTGATCAATAAAAGCCGTCCGGCTGACTATCAAAGCCACTTTTTCTACAACATTTCTTGTTTGGTTTGTTAGAAGAACTCCATAGCTATTTCCCATGAAGAGGTCATATGAGGTAATTTTGCATTAAAGTACTTCAATTTAACAATATGTAATACCTTGTCATACACCGTGCGCCATCTCCGGCAGACCCGTCCGCTGTGTATAAATGCGCACAAAATGTGAAAATTGTGAAAATGAGTGATCAATAAAAGCCGTCCGGCTGACTATCAAAGCCACTTTTTCCTCCAATATTTTTATTTTGTTTGTTAGAAGAACTCCATAGCTATTTCCCATGAAGAGGTCATATGAGGTAATTTCGCGTTAAAGTACTTCAATTTAACAATATGTAATACCCTGTCATACACAGTGCGCCATCTCCGGCAGGCCCGTGCGCTGTGTATAAATGCGCACAAAGTGTGATAATAATTGTGAAAATGAGTGATCAATAAAACCCGTCCGGCTGACTATCAAAGCCACTTTTTCCCCAAAATTTCTTGTTTTGTTTGTTAGAAGAACTCCATAGCTATTTCTCATGAAGTGGTCATATGAGGTGATTTCGCATTAAAGTACTTCAATTTAACAGTATGTAATACCTTGTCATACACAGTGCGCCATCTCCGGCAGGCCCGTGCGCTGTGTATAAATGCGCACATAAAATGAGTGATCAATAAAAGCCGTCCGGCTGACTATCAAAGCCACTTTTCCCCCAAAATTTCTTGTTTGGTTTGTTAGAAGAACTCCATAGCTATTTCCCATGAAGAGGTCATATGAGGTAATTTCGCGTTAAAGTACTTCAATTTAACAATATGTAATACCCTGTCATACACAGTGCGCCATATCCGGCAGGCCCGTGCGCTGTGTAATTAATGCGCACAAAGTGTGAGAATTGTGAAAATGAGTGATCAATAAAACCCGTCCGGCTGACTATCAAAGCCACTTTTTCCCCAAAATTTCTTGTTTGGTTTGTTAGAAGAACTCCATAGCTATTTCCCATGAAGAGGTCATATGAGGTAATTTTGCATTAAAGTACTTCAGTTTAACAATATGTAATACCTTGTCATACACCGTGCGCCATCTCCGGCAGACCCGTCCGCTGTGTATAAATGCGCACAAAATGTGAAAATTGTGAAAATGAGTGATCAATAAAAGCCGTCCGGCTGACTATCAAAGCCACTTTTTCCCCCAATATTTTTATTTTGTTTGTTAGAAGAACTCCATATAGCTATTTCCCATGAAGAGGTCATATGTATGGCACGCCAGAAGGGAATCAAATAATTATGTTCGACACCAACTAAAAAACCATTTCATCAATTTAAATTTCATTCCACAAAAATATGTTCGATAAAATATATATTTCATAAAATATATATTCAAACAAAATATATATTTGACAAGAGAATATGAAGGTTTGACCGAAATATATTCGACAAAATATATTTGACAAAAATATATATGTTTCACCAAAAATATATTTCACAAAAATATATTTGATCAAAAATATATTTGACACAAACTATGTTTGACCCAAAATATATTTGACAAAAAATATAATTGACCAAAAATCATATTTGACCAAAATATATTCGACAAAAAATATATATATTTCACCAAAAATATATTAGACCCAAGATATATTTGACATGGCGTTCTATACTTACGACAAGAAATCATTCGATGAACAAAAAACCATTCGATGAACAAAAAATCATTCCATCAAAATAAAAAGTCATTCGATGACAATACAGCGCAGCGCAAGCTTACACTGCACGTGTCGTTGCGTGTACACTGTGGTATACACCATCAATCTGCAAATTGCATGCGCATGCACATCCGCGCGCGCTTGCTAGCCCGTACGTATACCGCCGTGCGGTGAGAGCTAGCTAGCTAGACGCTCGATTGGTACGCGCGCTATTATACAAAGCATTAGCGATTTCGATGGCTGTCTCTTCTGAAAGTGGGAGTAGGAACGATCTCGATGGCGTTATGCAAGAGATTCAGCTCCGCCATTGCCAGTGAGATGACGAGCGCGAGATCGATCGGGATCAGGTCGCCCGGTCGTGGACATACTTGGAGACTAAGTTAGCACGAGCAGAGCAACATCAGCGGTAACCGCAGCAGCGACCCCAACACGTTACTGGTACAGCGCCCGGCCGCCCCGGGCGGGGGTTACATCAGCGGCAGCGTTTACGAATAGCCCGACCAGACGGAGGTACGCTGTGCGAATATCCTACGTACAGCGACTGGGCTGTGTATAGTTACGGCAGCGCCTGCCATGACGATCAGGTCTCCAACCCAAACATCAAGCAGGCCAAGGGCAAGACCACAGCCTGAGGCTGTAAATAGGCTCAGGCTCAACCACCGGCACCGCACCGGCACTACGGATACGGGCTCAGCCTCAGCAACCCCAGGTTGGTAAACTGTCGTAGACCGATGAGATCTGTATCTGTATGGTTTAGTCAGCAAAATGTCCAGGAAGACATATCCACGCTAACTTGTAGAGGAGCACTACGTGTGGACAGAGCGCGACCATTGAAATTTGTCTGAGATCTGTCTCTTCTCGTTGCCGTCGGTCATGGGCTTCTTAGAGACAGATTCCGGCGGTAGTAAAATGGTAATGCAGTATTGGCAGTAAGCCAATATCGTATCTAAGAGGCAAGAAGATATACCCCAAATTTCACTCTACCAAATTCCACCAAAATTTCAGGGATTCCTTAGTATCTCATTTCCAGTCACTCACATAAATTTGAATTAAATGAGACATGGGGAAGCATTGAATTCAACGTTGACTTAGTTGTGGTTGTTTCTGCTCGCGCTCACAGCTTACGCTGTTTAATGTTAACGTTACACATTACGGTGGCTTAAGGGGGACCATCATAGACATCATAAAAAACAAGGTTATATGCCTTCTAACCTGGAGTAATGTGTAACTCATCATGAAATATAGATTGCTAGTTGTTCTCTCCCCCTCCCCCCCCCCCCATGAGACTAACAATTAGAGTTACTGTCACACAGGTCAGTATCATTACGACAGCGCGTTGCTGACTGCAGTTATTCACGCGATCACGATTACTCTCCACAGGCATTCATTGTCGGCAGGTAGTTCGCCGTACAGGAGGAAAAGAATATGAAGTTTCCGTGACAAACTGAGGACATACGTTGATGCAGCAGGAAGAGATGATGGATGTGTGAAGTAAGACATCGTGTCCTCATTGCTAGATTCCCACTGGTGTGATATTTTGAATGGAAAGAGCTTCAGTAATATTATACTAATCACAGAGTTAGGAAAATTGACTTTATTTCTTTTTTTTTTCTTCTATGAATGTGATGTTTCTTATGGAAAGTTATGAGATTTAATAAGCTGAATGAACAATTCTCAGAGGATATAGATATGTGATATAAACAGCCATCCCTATCTTTCAACAGAGCAGAATTCTGGATGCCTAATCCAGTCAAGTACTAACTTAGTCAAGTACTTGTACTGTTTGAAAATTGTTGTTCAAATTTTACATCTTTATTGTTATTTATTTGTGTGTGTGTGCGTGTGTGTGTGTGTGTGTGTGTGTGTTGAAACTAAAGTTTCAAAGATGAAGTTTAGGAAGTCAAGACTTTATGCCCCATTGTGAATGTTTTTTACTTTTGTGATAAACTTGGAATATAGTGATTTGGTGTGTTTTTTCAAAGCTAGTAATATTAGGAATAATAAAGTAGTGATGGTAGTGATCATAATAAAATTTTCATGATGAATTATCACTGTTGTTATTACTTGAATAATGAAAATGATGTTACTAGTCATGATTATCATCATCATCATCATCATTCATCATTGCTTTCCCCCTTGCAGAATTACAATATATGTATGCCTCTAAATATATTGTAGGCAAACTGTAATAGCAGTACCTAGAGAAACCTGAAACAAGTACCGGTACATCAATATGGTACTAATTGGAAACATTTCAGTTCATCTTTTCAACATCAAGTTTATTATATGTTGATAAAATTATGTTCCAAAAGGTATACAGTATTTACCCAGTAATGTCATGCATTGTATTTCTGTTGTTTCCACTAATACACAATGGCAGCTACAGTGTGAGAATGTTTGAGGCCATGAGGGGACCTGTAACTATGCCGTCTACGAGATCTGGGAAACAGAAGAGGACTGGAAGACGTGAGTCACTTTGTGTTGATCTCTATTGATCCAGTGATGGTTTTGCCAAGGTTTGACACTGTAGCTCCTTATTATAAAGCATAGATTATTAAGTTCAGAAGAAAATCAAGCAAACAATTCCATACTTCTTCAAATTCATGAAATTCTTCCATCGAGATGTTTTCATTGCGACTGATTGACAAATTGCCCCACATCGACGTAAATAAGCACTGAATTGATCAGTGTTTTAGTAGTAGCCATGATATTTACGTCGATGTGGGGCAATTTGTCAATCAGTCGCAATGAAAACATCTCGACGGAAGAATTTCATGAATTTGAATAACAAAGCAGTACCCACTGCATGCTATAAGGATTAGAACCAACACTTGCTGTCGGGCGAAAGCTCGGTGGTCTAGTGGAGATGACGCCTGTCCGGTGATCAGGAGGTCGTAGGTTCGAATCCTGCTCGAGTATGTACCCCCATGATTTTTTATCATGGCTACTACTAAAACACTGATCAATTCAGTGCTTATTTACGTCGATGTGGGGCAATTTGTCAATCAGTCGCAATTCCATACTTCATTTGTCAGAATAAATTGTGCAGTATTAAAAGAAAAAAAAAGTGTCTTCTTCAGAATGTGTTCACTGTTATTGTAGTTTGTGTTTATTTGTTTGTTTGGTGGGTCATAGGATTTCTGTACCAGATGAGATGTAATTGCTTATGATTTGTGGTATTTTGTAGTACATGTATCATGTTTCTTGTTGATAAGCTTGTCTTGTATTCTTTCAGGAACTTTGCTGGTGCCAAGTCAAAGTCTTTCCGTCGAGAGAATGTGGATCTTTTGGACAAACCAGAGCAGCTGTCTTCAATGGCTATACCAGGTGAGAGTCATGTTACCCCAGTGATAGCTGGAGTCCAATTCCAGAGTGGTTAACCCTGACTTTATAACTAGTGGGGAAATTCTGTTTAATCAACATATTGCTTACAGGAGCCATGCTTGTGCTGCGATAACTATTTTATCAGAGGATCCTGATCAGTGTATATCAAAATTTTACGACCCTCATAAAGGTAGTTACATCAATCAGCTAATCTTTGAGGAGTTGTAGATTCAGAAAGAAATGAAGACAGGATACTGTAAAGATTTTTGTTTCAAAAAGTAGATTCTAGAGTATCTATCTTGTGTTGCAATAATCAAAAGTGCACACCCAATTCTTAACAATCTCTATTCTCTACTTACACAAAATGTCGTTCTTACACCCCAATGGAAGTAGTTTTGTGCATACTGTAAAGCAAGAAATATTTGCAGTGTGAAATTTTCTTGAATCACAGCTGACAGCCTTTTTTTTTTTTCTTTTTTTTATGCCTCCGCCACGAAGTGGTGCCGGAGGCATTATGTTTTCGGGTTGTCCGTCCGTCCGTCCTTCCGTCCGTAATGAATTTTGTGGACAGCGTTACTAAAAAACGTTTTGAGGTATCCTAATGAAACTTGGCATGTATGTGTATTAGGGGGTGAAGTTGTGCCTATCAACTTTTGGGTGCACATGCTCAAGATCAAAGGTCAAAAGGTCAAGGTCAAATACGTAAAATTTCACTATTTCCACCATATCTATGCAATGCCTGAAGATATTTTCTTAAAACTTGGTGTATATATGTATTACCCAATTAAGATTCTCTGGTGGAAGTTTGGGGTCATGAGGTCAAAGGTCAAAGGTCAAAAAGTAAAGTAACAATATTTTTTTGTCCGTAACTTGGAAATTGTTCATGGTATCTTCATGGAACATAGCATATATACATGTACTGACTGACAATGATTATCTAGAGAATTTAGGGTTCATGGGGTCAAAGGTCAGGGGCCAAAGAAAAGGGCAACACTTCAACATTTTACTATTTCCCTCATATTTATGCAATGCCAGCGGGATTATTATTTTTTTTTTTTACACTTGGTGTATGCATGTTTGTATTAATGATTATGCAAAAGTATGAAGTGAAGGATCTATGAAGATAGATTGCAACATATGATTTTGTTTGTTTGTTTGTTTCTCTGTGTTGGTAGGAGCATAGCTGCCTTGGACCCTGATAGCCCTATCCATCATCATGAGGTTTCCCAACCCACTCAATGCCATGCAGAGCCTTTGGATCAACGTCATCATGGAAGGACCACCTGCTCAAGGGTGAGCCACAATGTGCACACATCAGCAGGTCTGAGAGTATTCTGAAGGGGGAGGGCAATTATGCCGGCAGTGCAGTCATTATTCTGATTCAGTCTAATCAGGCCACTCTGCATAAAGATTGACAATCAATCAATCAGTCAATCAATCAATCAATTAATCAATCAATCAATCAAATTTCTTCAAGCAAATATCTTTGAACCTCATTAAAGCTTTGGTTTCAAAATATTTCATTTTACCTTTTCATCGGATAAAGCAGCATCTTAGTGAGTACCATTATAATTCTTCAGTCATGGGGAAAATAATTTTGTAAAAGTAAAAATCAATACCTCTCAAATCAGCAGTGTTTCGAAGTCTCATTTGTATGCCACTCTCCTTCTCTTTGTGACCCTTCTTATTGGAAAGTCTGGACGCCAACTATTTCTACTCTACACATTAATGTTGTTTCCAGAAATCCTTTCTGTCTATATGGCTACAGTTTTATTGTTAATTTGGAAGAAAGGACAAATATATGTTCATTCTTTAAAAAAAAAAGAAAGTGTGTATACATGTATTATCAAAGATGGATAATGAACAAATACTGACATGAAAAAAAAAAAATTGTGCATTCTGTAGTTCACATTACTGTATGATAATGTTTCATTCTCTCCCCACTCCTCTGTCCAGTCTCGGAGTGGAGCCATTGGACAAGGATGTAATAAGGAAGCCTCCTCGTTAGGTTCGTGACCCCATGATCACCAGACCTCTTCTTATTTATGTAGTCATTTCTGCCCTCATCATCGTCGTGGGGATCCTCTGGGTCTTCTGGAGAGAGGTTAGTGCTCCCTTTATTGTCCATGACTGTACACACATTTCTATTAATATTGGTCAAGTTCTTCCTTTACATAATTGTAATATTATGCCCTTGCTACATTGTGCCGAGTGATAACATTAGTGCATTTAGCAAGCTATCTTCTGTCAGATGCTTTGTCATGCGGATTGTAATATTAGATAATGATGCATGTATTGATTTGATTAGATTTATCCATTGTCTTTACAGATACTTGGCTGTGTATATTAGTACATGCAGTAGCAGCATTCATCTTCACATACAGTATGCAATGAATTGTTTTGCTCCATGAAGCCTTTTCAGAGTATAAGGACAAGCATGATACTATCTTGAGCTGGGATTTATCAACTTGTGCCTGTCAAGCAGTCCAGATGGCACTGTATTAATGACTGCTCCTCTCGATTAGATGCAATCCTGCCTCAGCCTTCTCTGTGTCAGACAAAGTCATAAAAAGACGTGTAGCATACATGTATGAATACAAGACCATACATACTGTCTGATGCACCACTGGTGATGAAATTACTCAATTGTGTACAGACTTTGTCAGTACGTTTCAACATAAAGTAATGAGTGATAATTTTGATAAGTAATGTTGTCAAACATGCAGATCATGCCTTGGTTAGCTGTCCTTCAAGATGTAACTGATGTTGGTTATCTACTTCCCACCACTACAGGAAATATTCCAGATGGAAACACTGTCAGTATAAGGTGAGTGTGGCATGAACTTCCCTCCCCTTCTCCCATCCCACTGGCGTATTCGCACACTTTTGCCATGTTATTGTTGAAACCAAGGGCCGTCATTTAAATATCACAGGCTAATTGTTAATTGTACACATTGTAAAATTATTGCCCATTGTACGCTAATGTGTACAAATGTGTCCTTTAAAAGCAAAAAAATTGAATGAGTTAACTATGTGTAAAACATCTGTCATTATGATTGTGCTTCTTCACAACTAAACCTCAGCACTTCTGTAGGATTTCTTGTATTCTGCTCTGCTTCATGTTTTGAGAAAATTAGAGGTTTCTTATACTTTTTTTCACTTTATAAGATATTTGTAGGAAAATAATGCTATATACAAGTATTTGGTTTCATAGGCTGCTGACTGGATGGTATAATTGACTAATTTAATGTCTAATGCACTACAATGAATGACTTCCATGTCTGTTTAATTAGAGGGGCAATCAGGCACAGTTTTACTCTTTTCCATAGAACTCCTTTTAATGACTTACTCTCGATTGACTGATTTTTGTTGCACATTTCAGATATCTGTTTCTTGGTGATGCTGACTTCCTCTGTCTTAGTTGTGCCGGAGATTAAAAGTAGGGTCATCGGCGGTTGAATCGGCGTCACATCATCAAGCAACTGTGTGATTTTGAACTTGTTTGACCTGACGATGGTCTCATTGATACTTGGCAGGAATCTTATGTGGTTTTGCAGTATTTCTGACGCATTCAATCTGTCAAAATCTTCATACATGTACTGGTGCACGGACATTTGTTTGGTTGGGTATACTCAGTGAAAGTCATTAATAAGTGAAGACTGTGTACAATTGTACCTGCTACCTGTATTTTAGGTGTAAAACTCATATTTAACGAAACCCCATTCGATAGAGAGGGTCTGTTGCATCAAAAAATTTGTTATATAACCAGTTTAAAAGCCGTCACGACATACCGGTCAGAAATTCCTGGGCTAAATCACCCAGCGCCACTGACAAATCGATTCTCTGAATAATACTAAATAAAATCTTCGAACCGGACTTATCAGTCGCCAACACGCTGTACTGCAGGGCCATTTTCCGACACCAGGTGTTGTTGTTGTTGTTGTTGTTTTTGATAATTCGCAAACCCGTATCGCGCCCTCTCTCAGTAAGAACGATGTATTTCCTTTTTTTGTGTGTGTGAAAAGTTCAGGGTCGGGGGGTTTTCTAGGGTGGGGCGGGTTACGCCAATACAATGATTTTTTTTTTTTTTTTTTGCCTTATGGAAGTGTTCCTGTTTGCACAAGGTTTTATATTTAAGTGTTTCTCATGGTTCTTATAATGGGCATTTACTTTAAACAATTATGACTGATAATGGTTTTTATTGATGATGAAGGTTGCCAGTATTGAGTAATGCATTTATATTTAGTTCATTTCTTGAATCTGTAGCATTTGATTTCATGTATTTGAAATTTTGCAATTGGTACATGAATGCCAACTCTTTCATCTGCACTATTGCAGTCTTTCAGCAGTTACAGATTTGTATGATGATAAGATGACAAGAACATTTTAATGTGTAATGCTGCTTAAAGGGACAAAACAAATCATGCCCCTATAAAATTGAATTCAGGTTAGTTCTCTCCCTCCCCTTTCCCAAGTAAACATACAGATTTCATAGTTGTGATGACATTCTCTGTCAGAATCGTCTTTGATATATTTGCAAGTTATATAGCACTGGTTACTCAGAGGAATACCAATACCAATGTCAACCCATCACTCTCAGTCAAGCCATTTTTTTTTTTTTTTTTTTTTTTGTTGATAGCTGATGATGTTAGGGGAAGGCGAAAGATTGATTATATGGCTCATTGCCAATCATTCCAATGTCTAATCCACTCAATGTGTTTATGTCACATCCTCAGTCATCATGACATCATAATAATGTTTGTATTATTTTTATGACAATATTACATCCCTATCACATCGCCAGCTCATTATCAACATGACATCCTCACATCATCATCATCATTAGATTATCATGACAGAATCCTGATAGCTGAATTACATTCATGAATGTGAACAGGAACCACAAGGAGAACAGTGCAAAGATCACTAAAGTGGCTACCCTCTATGAATAAGACTAAATCATCATCATCATCGTCATTGTCATCAAGACATAATTCTTATACCTTTATAACATCATAGCATCATTTTCACATTATTGTGATATCATCACCAAACACTGTGACATCATCATGACACTAATGTGACATCACATCATTTTCCTATCATTCTTCATATTGTCCCTAAACCGTGACATCATCCTGCCATTAACCTTCCATCGCTTTCCTTTTACCCACTCCAATGAATAGCACTTTTAATGGGATAGAGATTTTATAGTCTCTATGCAAGGGGTAAACCCATTTTATCCTCTTTATTATGAGCAGGTCTAGCTCTGTAAGAATATTGGATATCACCTTGCTCAGTACAAAAATACTGTCTGTGGTGTTTCCTCAGTATTCATGACTCTTTAAATTGCCAGAGGTTACAATGTAAATATCTCGAAATACTGCACCATTTAACTTTGAATGAAATTTTATGATAGATTAATTTGATCACTGTGGTCCAATTGAAATGTACTTACATTGTCAGATTACATGATATGAGCTGAAGGACCCCTGACTGTAAACTATAAACTGCCATATGTAGATTGTTGAAAACAGTAAGATTTACAGTGGAAAGGCAGGATTTACATCCTGGTGTTGGGAAGAAAAATCCACATTCGGTTTTTCACATTGGCTGTGATAATGCTGGAAGAGCATAAACAGAATTGATAGTGTTTAGCTCTCAGTCTTCTAAAGTTCTAGTGGGTTTTCCTTAGTTCAAAAATGTGATTTAGTCCACATTGTGAACAAAGTTCCTTCATAGGTGTGTGTCTGTCTGTTTGTCAGTGTTGTTGAGTGTATATGAATCTTTCTTTTGGATTCAGAAATTATTCGTAAATGTACAAATTATCGTCTTATCAAGGAGGTACTAGTACCTCCTTGGTCTTATAAAGTTTTTATTTTTCAATTACTTAGCAATGTACAATCCATACAGGAGTGCCTCTCTTGATCATGTTTTCCAGCTTTTCTGAGATTCTAATATTAAAGACTTCCTACAGCAAGTGTAATTGTGTGGTATCTCTAGACTGATGAATATCTGCATAGTTCTATTTGTCTCAGAGTTAATTTTAAAGGGATGTTGACTTCAATCCTGTTTATTTAAGTGATCAATGTGAAATAGTTTTGTTTATTGACAAAGTTGAACAAAGTTGCTTACAATATACACTGGAACTGGAAATACAAATGAAGTCAGTGACACGATGGGTGCATCTGTTTTACACTCCACATCTTTATTAAAGTTGTACATACAGAATAATATACTAGTTTGTGGTAACAGTTCAGCATTGATGTTCATAAGGCCTTGTGTGTAGTCTTGACTTTCAGACCCACCTTATCTTTGACACAGTTGTAGTCTGTATCATGTTAACTCTGATTGTTTGTAGGTTGTTTTCACAGTGAAGTACACAGCAGGATCCTGTATAAACTATTGATGTGCAGTAGTCATACTCAGAGAATGGGACTTCATTGGATGATACAATACTTTACATTGATGATCTTTGTCCTGTAATGGCGGCTGACAGTAGACTGGTATAAGCCAAGTTTTCATGTTAATAAGAATTTTATTATGTGTTCAGTGCCTTCAAAGATCAGTGTACATGTACCACTTGTGAGTAAGAATCTTTATGTCTGGAGGTGCTTCAAGTCTGGCTTAACAGAGTTTCCTCTTAACCAATTGAGAACCAGTCGGAGTATACTAGGGCAGGTGTATATGGGAAATGCTTGTTGTCGCAAAATCAGTCAGTCCTCATTGGGTTAAGGCTAACTTGTGTCGTAAGCAAATTTCTGCCCCCTCTGATTGAAACAGGTTTACAGTATACAGCATAATTTCAGAGCAGAAGCATTGTACTTGCCATTCAAAATTAGCATTCATTAATTATTGTGAGACTGAAATGAAATGAATTTGAAAAATATAGAAAAAAAAAGATATGTGACAAGGCATGTACATTTGTGCCAATTGCCTCATTTAGATTGTAGAAGATTGGAATTTGATTTCATGAATTTGAAAGATTGGAATTTGTGACACCTTGACTGTGGCATTAAGCTGGCAATGGCAGAGAAGCTTCAACCACATGACATGTAAGAAATATGATTGAAGCTTGGAAGTTTAGGGATCTGTTTTTGATAGAAAAGAAAGATCCCTTCTGAAATGAATCAAACCTGCATTAATTACTTGCGACTTTTCAAAGTGTAATATTTCAAATATTGACTGGATGTGCCATGCCTACGAGCCCCCTACATGTTACATTGTAAGTGGATCAGTGTTGTAATTGTTGAAGTGCTTCAAGTCTTTTTTGAAAAGGCACTATATACTGTAATTATTGGTTATCATATGTTATTATGTTTTATCTGTGAGTGTCTGATGAAGAAAATGTATGTTTCAATATCTCTCATGTTTCAACAGGAGAAATATGGGGGTTATTTCAGTGCAAATTGTAATCTGCGATGCAACTTTTACAACATAACGGTAAGCATACAAATTTTACCTGGCAATACATGTACTCAGTAATATTCAGATCTTACTCAGTAACATGAAATAACAATGCCATAATGTTAGAAATACTGCCTGCTGGCTCATCTGTGAAATAAGTTCAGCCTCTGAAATCTTGTTACTTCTGGCCATAAGTGGGCGATTCATGACAGGAAACAATTTATCCCCCAAAACTGTGTGGCCTACAGGTGACATCTCTTGGGTCTGTTGTGAATGGAAAATATGGACTGATAACAAAGGGACTGTACCCAAACTACTGTGAAAGCAGTGTGGTTCAGAGCTCTTTAGTAGGTTGTGTGGAATACATACAACAGCAGTGCGAGCTGTCTTGTTGAATAATGGCAAGCCAATTTGAATATACAGTGTTATTTACATAAACTTTGTATTTCTTTTATGTCCAGAATTGTTAATGACTGCAACTAAATTTCCATCTTGTGATTGGTATGGCACGAATATCTTTCCTTGTTAACTTGGCATACAAAGTGAAAGGAGTGATTGAATGCGTGAGTGGATGAATGATACACAAGATAAATTTATGACTGAAAAAGTGAGATAGTTACTACGTACATCATATAGCTGTGTACACAACTGAATGACGCCATCCCACAAACTGTAAGTTTTCTGTATACAGTTAAACTCGCATAAGTCGATCTTCTCGGGACTGAGCAAAACACATCGACTTAGGCGAGTTTCGACTTGTACGTAAGTCGAAAAAAATCGACTTAAAGTTACACCACACGTACATAATGTATAATGTACATGTATGTTGTCTACTCTGGAGCCGAGAGCTGGAGCGGTGTGCCCGATATTTGCCCTTCAGCAAGACACTTTATCCACATTGATGCAGGCCAGGGCTCCACACTAACTTTTATTTTGGTGGCCCCAAAATGATTGATTTTCATTTTTTGGTGGCCCGAACAAAAAAAAAAAAAAAAAAAAAAAAAAAAAAAAAAAAAAAACCAAGCAAAACTAAATCGGTCCTACGTTCGGTCCGAAAGTTACCCTTATTTACTTCTGATTGTAAAAGCAATCATCCACCATTTACAAGTATTTTCACACCTTCCGGAGCCGAATGTTGCCGTTAATCATTTTCAAATGTAAAAACAAGCAACCGACATTCATTCTAGGATCTTACGGAGCTGAATATCATCCTTATTCATTTCCGAACGTGAAAGCAAACATCCGCTTTTTATTTCATCATCTAAATGAGCCGATTGATACCGTTAATCATTTCCAAATGTAAAAGAAACAATCTGTTACTTATTTTAGCATCGTACGGAGCAGAATATTACCGTTATTCGATCTCCAAATTCAAAAGCAAACACCCGACATTTATTTTATGATCGTAAGGAGCCGAATGTTACTGCTATCCACTTCCGAAAGTGTAATGAATCATCTGACATTTATTTTGGCATCTTCAAGAGTCGAATGTCACATGCTATGTACTTTCGAACGTAAAAGCGAACTTTCGGCAATTATTTCATCATCGTACCGAGTTGAATACCATAGTTATTCATTTCCGAACGCCAAAGCAAACATTCAACATTTATTTTAGCATCTTCCGGAGCTGAATGTTATTGCTATTTACTTTCGAACATAAAAGCAAACATAAGACATTCATTTTATCATCGGACGGAGTTGAATACTATTGTTATTCATTTCCGAACGTTAAAGTAAATATCAAACATTAACTTAACCATCAAACGCAGCTAAATGTTACTGTTATTCATTTCGAAATTTAAAAGCAAACATCCGACAGTTATTTAGCATCGTATGGAGAAGAATATTACTGCTATTCACTTTCGAACGTAAAAACAATCATCTGACATTTATTTTAGCATCTTCTGGAGCCGAATGTTATTGCTATTTACTTTCGAAAGTAAAAGCAAACACCCGACATTTATCTCATCGTCGTACGAAGTTGATTATTATTGTTATTCATTTCCGAACGTCAAAGGGATAATTCGACATTTACTTTAGCATCTTCCGGGGCTGAATGTTAATGTTATTTACTTTCGAACGTAAAAGTAAACATCCGACATTTATTTCATCATCGTACGAAGTTGATTATTATTGTTATTCATTTCCGAACGTCAAAGGGATAATTCGACGTTTACTTTAGCATCTTCCGGAGCTGAATGTAATTGTTATTTACTTTCGAACGTAAAAGTAAACATCCGGCATTTATTTTATCATCTTATGGAGTTGAATATCATTATTTTTCATATCCGAACGTCAAAGCAAACATTCGACATTTATTTCAGCATCTTCCGGATACTTTTATTTTATCCTTATTCATTTCCGAACGCAAAATCAAATCTCTGACATTCCAAAAGTATAAGCAAACATCCGACATTTATTTTAGTATTATACGGAATCGAATATTACCGTTATTCATTTCCAAAATTAAAAGAGCAAACATCTGACATTTATTCAGCATCTTATGGAACCGATTGTTACCGCTTCATTTCCAAAACTGAAGGCAAACATTCGGCTTTTTTGGTGGCCCGGCGTGCGTTTTTGGTGAGCCCGGTCGCAAATTAACCATTCGCGAAATCGTGATTCGATTCGCGAAAAGACTCCGCTAAATATAAGGCATAGATCGCTACACTCGGCAGGGGCTACGTCGTCCTTTCACCAGGTCTCGTTACAAAACCAAAATCTCGCGTGAGTTCTTGCGTTACCTATCGTTAATGTTAACGAAACATCGTTAATTTGCGCTAGGGATCGTTACTCATCGTTGCTACAAACGTTAATTTTCCCGATCGTTAGTTTGCGTTACTAACGATTCAGGTGAAACCGCTTGCGTTAATGAAGCGTTAATGTTTATTTACGCAGTTTCTTTTGGTATATACTGTATGTAAACAAAAACTGGCGTCTCGTGATTTTGACAGTGATTTATTACACAATAAAATCTTATTCGACTTAGGCACAGTGAATTCAATGGTTTTTCCGTGAAAGTGTTCTTGGAATTTCATCGACTTAAGCGAGTATTCGACTTAAAAAATTCGACTTATGAGTGAATTAATACACGTAAGTCAATGGGGGAAAATCGGGACTTTTTAAAATTATCGACTTGCGCGATTATTCGACATATGCGATGTCGACTTAGGCGAGTTTAACTGTATATTGTAAGTTGTGCGACTGGAAACAACCAGTTCATTGTGAATGGGCAAATTAGTTTACTGCTGCTCAGAAGAGTACAGTACAGATGTATATGCTCCAGGTGAATGACTGCAAAATTAGAGGTTTTGGTGTTTGTTTGTTTTTTTCATACAAGATGCAGTGCAACATACTACTAGTACTCGAGGAATAATAACAGTGTTGAAAGTATGGAGACCTATAAGTGAACAAACCATAAGAGCAATCAAATGAAAAAACACACACACACACACCCTCACATACAAAAAAAAAAAAAAAAAAAAAAACTTGGCACATAATAGCATATATGTGTTCCTTTTCAATCCATGACTATGATTGTGATGAAATTAGTGTATCATCCTTTCAAGTTTTATAACATGGATTCTATATTTGTATCCAGTTTTATTCATTCTTTGATAACTGCTGCAAAAGTTCCAACACAAATGAAAATACAGTCAACCTTGCTTAAGCTGGCCTCGCATAAGTCAAATAATCACCCAAGTCAAAGCTCCTTTTCAAGTCCTCTTCTCTTTATACCGGTACATTCTATTAATTTTAATCCCTCATTAGTTGAATTTTCTCTGATCGAAGCCGTTTCTTCAGTCCAAATAGATTCAACATGGGCAAGGTTGACTGTAGTTCAATTCCGTCAACATATTCTACAAACATTTATTGACATTTTGATACTACATATGGAATATGTTTGCCGTAGTTCAATGGCACCTCTACTAACCACCACACAACACTTCTCCCATCTATTCAGACATGAAGTTTTTAATGACAATCTCCTAGAGTGCAAATATGGACTGCTCTTCGGGGAATTGTTGATATCATTACCACGAGGGATCTCGGCTCTGTGCTATGACCCAAGGAACCTTACAGGGGCACCGATAGCAACAACTGCCTTGAAGAAAAGCAGTTCATATCTGTACATACATGTATTATATAATGAAGAAAATTGTATATGAAAATTTAGTAGGTTGATGGCAATAGCTCTTGGATAGCCAATTCACATATCTGCGCTGCCATTTCACGTGCATTGCAATCATATTGGATATTGGTCACCTCTCTCACTATTGAAGCCAAGTGCTTACCCTACATGTGCATATGAATGTGCTGCTACAAATCAAGAGGGCAGTTTAGTATAATATGGGTCAGTTTGGGTACTGTGGGAACTACAGGTAATTGCTGACTGTATGCCCCAATTCTTAACCAATCAGACTTGAAGATTCATCAAATGAAGTATCTGGTTGTAGTGATGAAGTATGTATCTGGTTGTATAGTGATGAGGTATATAGCTGGTTGTATAGTGATGATGTGATGAAATACTAGTACTATATGTATTTGTATTGTGATGATGTACTAGTAACCCCGGCGCGGGGCGCTGTAGCCAGTAACGTGTTGGGGTCGCTGCTGCATGCGGTTACCGCTGATGTTGCTCTGCCACGGCCACGACCTGATCCCGATCTCGCGCTCGCCAACTGGCAATGGCGGAGATTAAGCTGTGCTGAATCTTTTGCATAATGCCATGGCGGGATCATTCCTACTCCCACTTTCAGAACAGTGGAAGCCCATGGCCCATGCGTGAAGTCTTGAGCTAGATCGACATCGAAATCGCGAAAGCTACCGCGCTCAAAACCCACCACTCGATCGAGCATCCCACCGCGGCGGCCAGCGGCTGCGCCGCGCCGTAACGGGCTAGCTAGCTGTAGTGTGCTATGCATGGTACACGTGCAGTGTATGCATGCGTACGTGTTGCGCTGCATGTAGACAAGTCGCATGGGCCAGCTTGGTACACAGCGAATATTGCGCACTCGTTTTGTCGAACGTATTTTGTCATGAAACGTATTTCAGCTCATGAAATGTATTTTCATGGAATGGTTTTTCGTTCGTCGAATGATTTTTTTTTTTCGAAAGTATGGAAAGCCATGTATGTAAAACACTTTTTGTCAAATATATTTTGGGTCTAATAGATTTTTGTTGAAATGAATATATTTTGTCGAATATATTTTTGTCAGATATTTTTGGTCAAATATATTTTGGTCAAACATATTTTGTGTCAAATATATTTTTGGTGAAATATATATTTTGTCGAATATATTTTTGGTCAAATATATTTTTGGTCAAATATAATTTTGCTCAAATATATTTTGGTGAAATATATATATATATTTTTGTCAAATATATATTTTGGTCAAACCTATATATTTTTTTGTCAAATATATATTTTGTTTGAATATATTTTTGTCAAATACATATCTTATTGAATATATCTTTTATCAAATATATATTTTGTCGAATATATTTTTGTTGAATGAAATTTTACTTGATGAAATGGTTTTTTAGTTGGTGTCGAACATAAATATTTGATTCCCCTCTGGCGCGCCATACATATGAGGTAATTTCGCGTTAAAGTACTTCAATTTAACAATATGTAATACCCTGTCATACACAGTGCGCCATCTCCGGCAGGCCCGTGCGCTGTGCAATTAATGCGCACAAAGTGTGAGAATTGTGAAAATGAGTGATCAATAAAACCCGTCCGGCTGACTATCAAAGCCACTTTTTCCCCAAAATTTCTTGTTTGGTTTGTAAGAAGAACTCCATAGCTATTTCCCATGAAGTGGTCATATGAGGTAATTTCGCATTAAAGTACTTCAATTTAACAATATGTAATACCCTGTCATACACAGTGCGCCATCTCCGGCAGGCCCGTGCGCTGTGCAATTAATGCGCACAAAGTGTGAGAATTGTGAAAATGAGTGATCAATAAAAGCCGTCCGGCTGACTATCAAAGCCACTTTTTCCCAAAAATTTCTTGTTTGGTTTGTTAAAAGAACTCCATAGCTATTTCCCATGAAGAGGTCATATGAGGTAATTTTGCATTAAAGTACTTCAATTTAACAATATGTAATACCTTGTCATACACAGTGCGCCATCTCCGGCAGGCCCGTGCGCTGTGTATAAATGGGCACAAAATGTGAGAATTGTGAAAATGAGTGATCAATAAAAGCCGTCCGGCTGACTATCAAAGCCACTTTTTCTACAAAATTTCTTGTTTGGTTTGTTAGAAGAACTCCATAGCTATTTCCCATCAAAAGGTCATATGAGGTAATTTCGCATTAAAGTACTTCAATTTAACAATATGTAATACCTTGTCACACACCGTGCGCCATCTCCGGCAGACCCGTCCGCTGTGTATAAATGCGCACAAAATGTGAAAATTGTGAAAATGAGTGATCAATAAAAGCCGTCCGGCTGACTATCAAAGCCACTTTTTCCCCCAATATTTTTATTTTGTTTGTTAGAAGAACTCCATAGCTATTTCCCATGAAGAGGTCATAATACATGAGGTAATTTCGCATTAAAGTACTTCAATTTAACAATATGTAATACCTTGTCATACACAGTGCGCCATCTCCGGCAGGCCCGTGCGCTGTGTATAAATGCGCACATAAAATGAGTGATCAATAAAAGCCGTCCGGCTGACTATCAAAGCCACTTTTTCCCCAAAATTTCTTGTTTGGTTTGTTAGAAGAACTCCATAGCTATTTCCCATGAAGAGGTCATAATACATGAGGTAATTTCGCATTAAAGTACTTCAATTTAACAATGTGTAATACCTTGTCATACACAGTGCGCCATCTCCGGCAGGCCCGTGCGCTGTGTATAATGCGCACAAAGAACAGCGTGAGATATTGTGAAAATGAGTGATCAATAAAAGCCGTCCGGCTGACTATCAAAGCCACTTTTTCCCCCAATATTTCTATTTTGTTTGTTAGAAGAACTCGATAGCTATTTCCCATGAAGTGGTCATATGAGGTAATTTCGCATTAAAGTACTTCAATTTAACAATATACCTTGTCATACACCGTGCGCCTTCTACGGCAGACCCGTGCGCTGTGTAAATGGGCACAAAGTGTGAGAATTGTGAAAATGAGTGATCAATAAAACCCGTCCGGCTGACTATCAAAGCCACTTTTTCCCAAAACTTTCATTATTTCTGCTTTCTTTGAAGTTGTTTCACCCATCTGAACATAATCATACAGGTCAGGCAGCCTAGTTGTAGATTTTTTTTTATGAAATCATTCCACCACATGTTATATTGTCTCTTTAATAGATAAACTCATATGAATGAAAATAAATATATAGTTAATCAAATAAAGACGAATAAATTATTTGCAACACTGTATTAATCAAGATCGTTAAATTCATCCACATTTAAAATTGGCAACAGCATGCGCGTTGCGAAATAGTAGCTAGTCTCACGCACGTCACGCTTCACTTATTCCGGCGCTTCGGCTAGGATCAGCGGAGTCTCTCCAGCTTCCGGACTCTTTTTACTCGTATCCGTGATATCCGTGATATCCGTGATGTACGCGACAAGCCGTATGAGGGCGTGACACCCGAGGATTGCGATACCCGAGTTAGCCTTTAAACAAGGCGACTCGCTCTGCGTGCCCCCCGTATAGCGCGTTTACCCCACAAACCTGTTGGCCGGCGAGTGGAGCGAGCCGCCTTTATCCACTCGTTCAGGGATGTGTACTTTTGTCGTTGTTGTTGCTTTATATTCTTTGACAAATTTGCGTACAAATTTGACGCAGAAAATACACACGGCACCAGAATATAAAGCAACAACAACGACAAAAGTACACATCCCTGAACGAGTGGATAAAGGCGGCTCGCTCCACTCGCCGGCCAACTGGTTTGTGGGGTAAACGCGCTATACGGGGGCACGCAGAGCGAGTCGCCTTGTTTAAAGGCTATACCCGAGTGGGCGCGCAGTCTCTCGATTATCGCAATAAGAAAATTTGCGCCCTCTCTTGGTCGCACCAAGGAAAAGGGGACGGAGCCCAGAAGTACCACGGGACCACACTGGCGGATGGGATGGGATGACAGTCCTCCCAAGTCATGTGACTTCCCTGCATGCAGGCACAGTACAGTGACCTTATCACCTGTAGCTCCAGGCTCCATCTACCAGACATGGATTGCGAAATGGCGCCGCGTGCGCTAGTTACGTAAAATTGAACAAGTGCATTGTTGAGCATCAACCGGTATTGGCGGTAATCAAGGAGTTAAATCTTGACGCCACCACCTTGTATAATTGGCATTCACAACGGAACTTAATTGCCGTACCAAGTACTAGTGCTAGTACTAGTATGCGGAAAAGCTGGCGCCTGATCTCCGATACGTGTATTGGAATTATCATTCGTGGCGGCGCCTGCTCTTCGCAGCTGGCCCGTCATGGAATTTGTGTCGGAGAGATCGAGAGAAGAACATCACAGCCATTGAGAAATGTACTACGAGGTGCAAATGAATGAACATATTAGATTATTGGATTTAGATTTACTCATTCAATACTCCATTAAAAACCATACACACAAACAGAGAAAATATACAACATAAATAAGTACAAATACAAAAATGTACATTACATTAAAATTCATGTCGTCAAGTGTGTATTAATTAAGTAGCTGATATGAGTGCAACGGATACAAAATATAAACATCGACATAAAGAAATATCAAATCATATGATGAAATATCATCTATGACAACTGCACACTATAAAGTATGACCTGCCACTACTGGTCTGTCTGTCGACCTATACATACCGACCTCTAGAGGAGCTGATATCCCACCACGGCTTCGCAGTCACATAACAATATTATTCAATATGCAAGGTAAATGACTATTGTGCATTTTCTATTGATAACGTTGACCAATAACATAGGGCCTAAACAAAAAATAGGGAACTAACAACATCAAACAATAATTCAGTAACTTATTTATTGTATGACCTATGGGTCTTGTATGGGTCTAATAGCCCCTCCCGCCCCCCCCCCCCCTCCATACTAATATACTAATATTCCATACTTGTTTGTGTTCTACACAAAAAGGTTGCACAAAGTAAAGCACACCACACACTGCCAGGAGAAGAATGAATATAAAGAAAATGTTGTTTGTTTGTTTTTTAAAGAGGAAGGACGTGCATTACATTTTCTCTCTCCCTCTCTCTCTCTCTCTCTCTCTCTCTCTAA
Source organism: Diadema setosum (assembly GCF_964275005.1). NCBI lineage: Eukaryota > Metazoa > Echinodermata > Echinoidea > Diadematoida > Diadematidae > Diadema > Diadema setosum. The sequence goes on from NC_092690.1 coordinate 33,282,527, forward strand.
TCATGGTGATAATGGAACACGATTCCCTTATTTTACCAAAGTTTTACAAGTACAAACGGTATTTCACTTACGACGGATCAGTACAGCAGATATACTGCGACAATGTCATGCATTGTGGAAATGGCGTTTTTAAGTTCATGCATGCATGCCTTATCTCAGCTTTGCTTGTCTTCAGTTGTGTGTGTTTGTGTGTGTGTGTGTGTTCAATGCATTCAACGTAAAACTATCCCACTTATGTAAACTAGTATACATGTCTAATACTATTCCAAAGGGGGCGCTATTGCCTTGAGTTATTCGAACATAATACTAATGAATAATATTGGTCAACCATCACACTGCAGTTTGAAGGGCCTTAAAAGTAACTGTGAAAGATCACTGTCTTCAGACTGTCTGGACCCACAGCATACAGCCGGATCACCCTTCTTTGAAATTCACAAAAGACCTAATGCTTTACCTTTATCCGCAGTGTCGACATGCAGATACGTCTGAAACATGTAGGCCTAAATCGTCTGAAATGTCCTTTCAAAGCAACAATTTATGAGACTACACGCCGAAAAAAAAGATGATAATATTTTACCGATCAAATCATCGATTACTTGATGTACCTAATGGCATGGCACATGTACAATAGTAAAGTTGTGCAATCAAACCTGTGTTAATAGAGGCCATGACAGTAGCCATGATAGTGCCCATAATAGACAGGGGGCGTTATAGACATGGTCGTCGACATAACTTTCCTATGGGGGTGGGGGATTGATTCTACTGACCGTATACGGAAGGTAGCCTCTGTATACGGGTGGCCGCAAGGCAGATTTGACTGTGCTCCGATTAATTACTGCCAAATTCAAGACTTAAACGAGACAATCTTCTGTTCCTGTTTTCAAAATGAGTTAACCATGTTGTGCGTGTGTATGTATGTGTGTGTGTGTGTGTGTGTATCTGTGTATGTGTGCTACACATTGATTATTAGAGGCAGTGGTAGTGGTAGTGGTAGTGGTAGTGGAAATGATATAGGTATACCTAAACAATACGGTGAGTTTTACTTTATGTGTATAAGTAGAATTAGTACGGGCAAGATTGGAACGGGAAGGATTGAGTAATGAGGGTTTTCTGAAGGCCTACTTATCGGCGGCATTTCACAATCTCTCTGTCCCCCCTTTGCTTTTGTTTTGTTTTGTTTTTTTTTTTTTGTTTTTTGGAGGGGATGGGGGTGGGACCAATCCGACTTATTTGTCATATCTTTGTATTCTTATAACAGATTTTCATATTAATTTTCTAGAGAGGATTGTAATAGCTTGTATTATTGAATATCTCAATATCCAAGAATGCACGTGTTGAATCATGCAGATTTGGATCAAATTAACTTCCTTGAATCAGAGAAAAACCATCATGGTTTCCTTTTTTTTCATAGTATTGATGAAAGAAATTTACCCGTATATTTTCAGATTTTGGCTACCCCTTTGGCAATCACGTAGAGAGTCGTTTTGAATATTGCAAAAGAAGAAGAAAAAAAAACTTCGAGGGTGCAAATGCTTTGTCCACATTCGGATTCAGCACCCCATTAAAAATCTAAAACTATATCGATTTTCCCCCCATTTTTTTACCATCTATATATTTTATATATGAATTATGAAAATGTGAAACGAATTTTGAATTATGGCGATCGTTGTGAATAAATCTAAAAAGCCTTGAGTATGTAATGCATCATCCAGATCTAAGGTAAGCACCCTCAAAATAAGGTATATAAGCAAAATTTATAAAAGCACAAAAATCAAACTCAGTCGCTATAAAACACGAGCTTTAATATAGGCCCAAATTCTGATATTGGCACCCACAATAACACCGACCATGACCTGTAAGTGTTCACCTGTACCTCGGTGAGAAAATACTTTGCTATGCTTTACTATTCAGTGATCCAGGTGATCTAACTTTGTGTATTAGTGAAAGCAGACAGACCTCTCCTCTCTCCTTTCTCCTATCCTATCTCTATGCAAGTCATCCCTCCCCTTATTTTCCTATATGTTATGTATTATGTACGAGGGCTGCATGCAAATCAAGCAATGCTTAAGCTGTAGCCCTTCTGCGTTATTCATTGCATCACTGATATGTTCTGTTGTACATTGTAAAGGCAACGAAGAAACTGTATTGCTGTACATTCTAAAGGTAATGAAGAAACTTACCTTGTTAGCACTTAATGTTTATGTATATCCATTTATGTGTATGGTACCAACAGTGTATATGATATATGTGTATGTATCTGCATAAGCAGTGATATAATGCAGGAACCAATAAATCAAATCAAATCAAACTGTTATAAACATGTAGTTTATTACATCATGTGGTAATCGGCACTCAGAGCTCCTAAAGGGTTAAAATGCATTATGCAATGTGCCAATAGAACTTAAAGGTAGGGGATACCTTTTACAGACCTCCCAAAATGCAGCAAAACGTTAAATATGAACCTCAGGGGACTTGCTTAGGCCACTGCTTAGAAATTTGGAAGTCAACAGTTATCTAAAATTTGAATGATGCACAAAACTCAACTACTCAGTAGTTCTGTGTGTCAGCCACACTTAAGCCTTTTTGTTGCAGTCTTCTGTATTTGTTATAAACACAAATCTAAAAGTACAAGAGCTGATGTAATAACATATAGAGTGTGTGGCAAGAATGTATATAGAACTGTTTGTAAGTGTTGATGAACTTTCTTCACAAAATATACATGATGGACACACATGCGGTGCATGGGTCTGCAAAGGTAGCCTAGAAATGTACTGGAATTTACGGTGAGCCCCGAAAAAAATTCAATTCAAAATCTAACGGTCAAAAAAATGTACTAAATGTAACCTTCCACTTTCAATACTTTATGGGAGTTTCTAAAAGGATACTCTCTTCTACATACCACTGTATTTATACAATTCTTCATTTAAGGCATGCAAATGGGATTCCCTACCTTTAAGATCGAAGTATATGAGTAATGTGGTCGACAGTTAAGCTGTTGTAAACGTGCCTTGATTCTGACATCAGTGAGGGTGATGAAGCAACAAACATTAAAAGAGGAGACGGGACATGGCAGCTGTTGGAACAAAGGCGAAGTTTAAATCTGTTACACAACGAGCGGTTTATTACATAATTTTATAAACAACAGCCATTTACAAGCATATGCTGTAGATATAACATCCTTTAATTAGCTTGACACAAACTCGGGGACACACACACACACACAGACACACACACACAGAATTTTACACCGAAATGAATCAAATGTGGTATACACAAATATAGACTTTCATAGGCAAACCTCATCATGCCAGAGAGAGAGAGAGAGAGAGAAAGAGAGTTATGGACCTTGATTGCGTTTTCTCTCATCCTAATAATACGGTATTCGACAGTGATTTTCTAGTCCTCTGGTTCCGGCATGCTTAATTTTTGCTATTGATTTCTGGACGATTGATCGCTATTTTTGTCAGCCCCTTTCAATAATGGGTTTCTACGAAAGGATTAAAGCCTAATGGAACAAATTATTCGCGCGGAAGATGCGAGAAGCCATTAATATTTGTCCGAAAGTGCCGAGTCACGAATTATGTAAGTACTGGTGTGTGGCGTCAGGCAAGAAAGCCTTCTGCTATTGGGTAAAAATCAAGAGCATGCTACAACTCTCCTCTCCGTTGGGGGTAATGTTTTAGAGCTTGTCTCATTTTAACCTGTATAGCAGCAAACAACTGTTGTCCAAAATTTAAGATGGAGTCAAGTGTCACCAACAAGTCGGAAAGTCGGAAAGTTTTGATACCAATTTGGCGGGAAATAGCGGGACCTCTCATCTTGGCCATGAAAATCTTCGGGCTCTACCACGACTTGTCGATATCACAGGGTGCTATCTCGACTGTCCATCCTGAGGCTTGGGCAGCAGGTGATGGGGATACAACCATCAGAAAACGCGTCCCAAAGTCTCTCGTTTGCCGTTTGTTCCAAATCTACCACGGAGCTGTTGTTCTTGCTCTGTGGTTTTGCGCCATCAGACTTACGGCGTCCATTTTTGTCAACGTGGGCAGGGAGGGTCAGTTTCTGTACGACCAAATTGCCTATGCCGTTTGGTTTGCGGACGTTGCTGCCAGCAACACTATCATGTTTGCCGTGTGCACCAAGAAGAGTGGAATAAGAGCTTTCCAAGAGCACTGGAATTCGGTGATATCAACGGAGCCGGCATCAAAGCACGGCAGAAGTCTACCAGACAAACCACTTGTCAGACGACATCGAGGCTTCGTCATCAAAGGCGTGATTCTGTGTTGCCTGCTTCACGTCGCTAATGCCGGCCTTTTACTCTTTTTGACCTTTGGGTTTGGCACGACGTCAGTCTACGCACAGACAGTATGCGCTCCCTTTACCTCCGCCATTGCCTGCTCATTGATGTTCGTCATCTGTCTCTTTCTAACCCCTGTCTGGACTTTATCGCTCCTATTCTTCTCTTTGATATGTCATGTGCTGAGCCAAGAAATGACCGAGGTAACCAAAGACTTTTGCAGTCGAAGCTCCGCTGAGGCGCCACTAGACTGGGAAGAGTTGGACCATCTGCGCAGGCGCCATGCAGCTCTTCGTCGATCTCTAGAGCTTGCCGACAACATCCTTTCACCTCTAGCTGCCATCACCTATGGCACATGCATACCGATCATCATTTTCATCTTGTATCAGTTATCCTTTCAGTCACATGATGTGTTCTATCTCGTCATCAGCGCCTTCTGGGTTATCGTCACTCTCTCTGGCACGGCCGTGTTGTCTTACTTTGCAGTAAACGTACATGAAAGTGTAAGTGTTCATTATGTAACTACCTCAAAGTTGTAAACTGATGGCACGCATTATACGGTACAGAGAACTCGCACAAAGTTGTAATTGTTGTGGAAGACTGCCAGGTGTGGAAGTTCCCCAGAGGGCTTGAAGAACTTGCTCAAAGGCAAGACAGTCATTCTGTCCGGAACTGGATCCGCAGCTTATATAGACCTATATGGCTGTAACCCCACCTATCTCTTAATATACGACAGGAGACGATGTAGAAGAGACTTAGTCAAAGAAGCAGCTTGAAGATAAACAGATCCTTTACGCAGAAGACTTGCATGATATTCAATATTAACTGCATAAAGCTCAGGTTTAGGCAATGGACGCGACTTGAGGTGTGATATGCGAATTCATGAATGCATGAGTGTGTATCAATTGGCAGGACTGGTGTGGATGCATGTTGATTAATGCGTGATTGTGTCTGTGTGCTGGTATGCGTATTGTTTTTATATCTGCCGGAATCCAGGGTGCCTGTGCAGAAAATCTAAATGCCCTGGTGATTTTCATTGAGAGGATAATACAACTATTTGAAATAAGTCCCATAACGGTTTGACGGCTCTCTAGAAATTGTTTAGTTGGCTCTTTAATTGCCGGTTATCTATCTTTCATTGTTTTCTATGTTCTTGATAGGATTGACTATTAAGAGAAGACATTCTACAGCCCTATCTATGTCATTTTGTCACCAGATTACATTATAATTCATTATAATTATCATCTTTGAAAATGTATATAACACTATAGGGAAAGGAAACACGATTCATAATTATCATGCAGAAATGGAATGACAATGATGAGATGTTGCACAGTGTACAAGGACAAGTCAAAGAGAGAGAGAGAGAGAGAGAGAGAGCTGTACAAGAGGGCATAGGACGATTGAATTATATGACTACTGAATGAATGTTTCCTTCTGCATTAAATAATTTATTATTATTCTATCTTTATCAATTTCAGGCACATTCCCTCCAAAGACATATCCATGGCTTGAAGATGGAATCGTTTGATACACGCTTAGCACAGGTATGAAACGAAACTATCTAAAAAGGAGAAGAAAATAAAATTTGGTTTTGAAACAAGGGCGAAAGCAACGGGCCACCCCTTCCCCCCCCCCCCCAACACACACATGAACAAACACAAATAGAAAAAAAGGCAAAGGAAAGAGAAATCCAAGAAATCACCAAAGCGTCCCATTTGTTAAAATTAAACGTTCTCCTTTAATTCTAATGAGTGATGCATGCACAATGCATACTACATACAATACATAAAAATGCATCCATACGTGATATGTGATTATCAAAAAGGTGCGTGTTTTGTGAAAATTGCCCATTCTCCCCAACAGAAAAGGTCTACAATCTACCGCTCTTATTTGCACCCAACAGTCAATAGATATCGTGAACCCCTTGCTTTCATGTTTTGTTTTTGTCATTGCCCTATTGTGTTCAGATACCTTTCGATCAACCGTTTGCAGTATGAACTATTCGTGCATGGTTTTATTCCAACATAATTGTAAGAATAAAGATAGCTATTGTTTTCTTATCACTGGAACCATACCCTTTAATTTTATTGCATATACAATATATTTTGTGCCCATGTTTTAGTAACTTTTGATGACATTTTAAAAAGCTTGGTGGCAATACTGATTTTTTTTTTTTAACCTAGTGAAAATAGGTTTAATGCTACCGTTACGAATCTAACTTCGTAAACGACGTTACAGCATTCGCAAGTTTTGCACATGCTCACACTGCAGAGAGCTTAATATCATCACTAAACATTTATAGTTGTCGTGTTAACCGTCTATGCTAAGTTTGTTGTAAAAGACCAGTTCATCACGTGATCTGTAAATAAGGACTTGTCAGTTATCATCTGGAACTTTTTTCAATTCATTGTCAGCGAATGACGTCACATTCTTCAAGGCAATTAGCAGAACAAAACTGTCAGGAAGTTTTTCGTTCGGCCTTTTCGAAGATATTTGTCTACTGTTGTCAAAGGCGTTTCTTCCTGAGAAGGGAAATTACAGGTATGAGGGGATGATTTATTAGGCAGACATTCCATGCCTCACTCTGTGGTAATTAGCCAGAAAGTGCTCTCATTTAATTATAACTGTTCAACTTTAATAGATCGACCCCACTCGTCGCTTTTCGTTTCCGATTGTTTGCTCAGAAGACGATGCGTGCTACGGCCCAGCCCATCCGCCGTAATGGACTTTTGATGGACGAACTGTGTGCAGAAGGGGATATTTGTGTCCCGGTTAAAATGACGCAATAATCAAAATAGAGAAGATGTGCACGGCAGAATAACTTAGTCTGATGTTTTCCTGTTTACAAAACCTATGCTTTTATTGCCTTTCTCAGGTTCAGATGCTGTTTCTAGCTAGTCTCAGTGGCCCGGAAATTGGTGTAACAGCTCTCGGGGCATTCGTCATCACCAAGGAACGTGTACTGGCGGTATGTTTTCATTGTGTGTGTGTGTGTGTGTGTGTTCCGTCTTCGGGTTTTTTTTTCGGTTTTTTATTTTTTATTTTTTGGTCTTGTTTTGGGGGTTTATTTTTTAATCCTTTTGACGAGAAGAAACGAAACCTGGAGAACCGGTTAGCTACATGTTCAAGATGCAATGAAATTTATATCAATTTGTCTGAGCGAGAACAGGCTAATCGTACTCCTGTTTAGTCACAAGTCCATTAACCATTGCATATGATATTTGAGTTATTGGCTTCTTTGTTTCCAATCCCTTTCCAATCGACGTCTTACCAACAAGTACACACCTCTCTGCTCAGATTCTAACGTAGAAATTAAGCACCGTCAGATAATAACAAGCATTTTTATCAACCAAGTGACACCCTATCTGCAACCTATACAACATAAAGTGTATCAGTTTTGTGATTTTGATTTCAAATGTATTTAAAACAATGCAAACAAAGAAGCGGACGACCAATTTTGTCAATTTCATAAAATCATTCCTCAAAAAGCGTGTAATAATTTGTGTATCTGTTTCCGTTTGTTTTTAGGTCTTGAGTACGTTAGTCACGTACTTCACGATCTTGCTTCAATTTAAGACGTCGTGTCCCGCTGATGGTCTCACATCCAGCTCACCAACGGCAGTTCCCACAACTACCGATATGGCAACGTAATGCCCAATTCCGCGCCATGGTATAGACTGGAAGGGAATAAATACAGTGAAACCAAACGTAGATAACTATTCATCAGACTGAAACACATGAAGTTGGAAAGTTCGGAACTTTGAAGTTTCACATGCTTTCATGAAAAGAATAATGTATATTAAGATCTAAGTTGTAGTTTATTGTACAGTTGGGGAGTGGATGGTATTATCTGTTCACATTTGTCTCTTAGATCTTATTTTTTTTTTTCATTAGCTTATTTCCGTTTGCATCGTTATAGTGTATTAGTGTAATGTTTACATAACTAAAAATAATATTCAAACGACAAAAATGAGTTGTTGCTTCTAACTGGTCAACCAAAAAAGTGATTTCTTCTTATTTCTATATACAATCGATTGGGAATCTTCATGACTGGTATTGAGGTGATTAAGGAATCATTTGAAGAGTTTGTTCGCAAAAACTGATAAGTCCAATTTTGTAGATTTTGAAGTACGCTCTCTGTCATAAAGTACAAAATAATACATTTTAAATGATATATTGGTCACTACATAAAAAGGTACATTTTTGAAGTTATGGTCGAAAGAAACAAAAATGTTCTTATTATTCTCCTCGTTTTTCTTGACCTTTAATCGCAAATATCTCCATTTGGCAAATATGGACTTATCGGTTTTTGCGAACAAACTCTTCATTTCTTCTTATTTGTGTGTGTGCGGTTGCAACTCATATCGTTTAGAACGGACAGGGTAAAAATATTGCTGCAATTCAATGGTGTTCTCATTTAAGATCTCAATTTTTTTTTTCTTCTGTATGTATCAAAGGGTTCCATGACATTTGTTCCTGTGACAGTATTACTCCCACGAAATATCTTCACGCTATAAGCTAACAATAAACTCTAACAATAAACATAACCCTAACTCTTATCCTAATCCTCACATCAAACCAAACCTAAGAACCCGATCACAACCCTAACCCTAACTCTAAATCATTGGAGAAAGTAAGACCGGAGCAATTGTCGCAGGAGAAAATATCGCGTCACCATACCAAAGTCAATTTAAACATGTGTGTATTATCGCAATAAAACGCTGCTGGAGGGGAGCATATCCTGTTTTCGTCCTTGGATGGAAAGCCAGAGTAAAATGTGTGTGTGTGTGTGTGTGTGTGTGTGCGTGTATGTGTGTGTGCGTGTGCGCGCGCATATGTGTGTATGTGTATGCACGCGTGCTTAATGTGTGTGTTTGTTTCTATGTGCGTGCGTGTGTGGGCACTTGGGCATTTGTCTTCTTTTTGGCACATCATAACTTATATTATTAGGATTATGCTAAGAATATGTTATTCAGCAAGTTAATGAAAACTATTTTGTGTGTAAAATGAGTAAACAGGTAGTATCGTCATTAGAGGCAGTAATGACAACGAGAAAAAGGGCAAGGAGACACATAAATGGACTGCAGACGATATAGCATACATTATCTGCGAGGGAATAGTGAAAAGGCTCAGATCTTTTGCACATTCACCACTTTACTCCACTCGCTCGGCAACTTTTGGATAAACAGTTTTCTGTATTTTTGCTTCATGGCGTACAAAAAGAGATAAAAAGTGTGGTTTGTTTAGAATTGCACAGAACATTATAGAAAATCAAGGGGAAAAAATCAACGTAGCGTCATTGCAGAAAAGGATATGTAAAATATTACATTTATCACCATCTTCTTTCTAGTTGACGCTCAAATAGTTCGAGTTTTATGTTTGCTGATTTATGTTTTTGGCACAGTCATTACTTGCCTGTTCTTTTTTTTTTTATTATTGTTTACCACGGAAATATCTTATACGTTTTCAGTGTTTGTGTCTTTAAATAAAGTAAACAAGAATGGGCTTTTCCTATTTAATAGGAACAGCCCATCTATCAAAAGAATGTATCTTCTCTGCAATGGAATAGATGACGAATATCCGAAGGCAATCGTCCATATCAACAATCCACCATTATGGAGAAATTTGATTTTTTTTTTCCATTCCAACGTGAAAGTAGTAGGGAATATACCTGCGGCCAACACTTTTTCATTTCTTTTTATACGGCACGAAGCAAAAATGTGCATGAGTTGTGATTCTCTCGGGACCTCCATTTAAAGGTCCTATTTACCTTTGGGAACAGTAATTAAAAAAAATCGAGATATGATAGTTAAGGCATATGTGTAGGTCTTTTGTACCTCAAAACATCCTATCATTCAAAAAATTCGAAATGACGTCTAAAATGTAAAGAGATAGTATTTCTCTCAATAAACCGTAACTGTAGACGGTTTAGTCTGTAAAGATTGTTATTATAACCATTGTTCACATTTTGTATACTTAACAATACTTCTATCTATTTTACCGATTCATTTTTTTACAGTGTTTTTTTTTTCTATCCCTATCTTAAATTTAACCCATTCCATACTAAATTCTGAAATTCCCCTTAGTACGCAGGCCAACGGGTTCCTGTTAAGACTATTTTAAAGTACTAATGCTGGGTTTTTGTTTCATCTGCAAATGGTAAAGCATGCCTTTAATGTCCTATTCGAGAGACAAAGTGCTTTGCCTCTATTGCTACAATACTGGAGAGGACGGTAATATGATTACAAATAACATTGCTCAGAATAAAACTCGGGAATCGAACCCTGGTCCGTTGGATCTGGTGGCAGACGCGCTGCCGATTCATGCACCGCCCTTTTATTTCACTCAATTAAGATATAATGTAAGTTATTACTTTTGGGAGTTACAAATCAGGCTTTGCTAACCTGCCAGTTACATTTCGTGAATTCTTTTTTATTGAATTGTTGTGAACCCTTTAGTATCATTACAATATACAAACTTGGAATGTTTGTCATCGTGTGCAATGTAACAGTGACAAAAATTCAAGAAAAACTGTACACTGTGAATTCAATTCAATTCAACTTTTATTTTCCACTCATGGGGTGGAACACCCTCGTCAGCAAAGGCTGGTTTTCAGAGGGGTCCACAATTGTCATACAATACCGTCTATATAAATACATAAACAATACATATATGCTATACACGGAGATGTGTAATTTGTGTGTGACTATGTATTCATGTTGTGTATCTAAGGCAGAATATATCAATACGTTGACAGTGGTATGAGAAGAATTATTTAATTCCTTCACATTCGTTGATATAGTGTAAGTTTGAAAGTCAAAAATGATATATATTTTTTCATTATAAGGGAAACTTAATCTAACACACAACTTTTTATAATTCACAGTGTCAATGAATAATTAACCGATTTTCCAATTTACTGGTTTCACAGGCATTGGCTTTCTCTCACCTTATAATAATGCCATGGTAGGCCATACCTCTGCATATCTCCATGAAGTTTGTTTGCTGCATTTTTTTTTCTTTTGCAAGAGAGCAGAAGAAATTGTTGTCATTAGCGTAAAGTTGACATGCATTGTTTTACAAAATTCAGTTCAAAGAACAAAAGTCGGTGTCCATAGATAACTCTACTATTTCGTTATAACCCTAGGATTAATTGTACGAACAGGCAGTGATAGAAAAAAAAAAACCCACAAAGATAATTACAAGCAGATCTTCAAGACAGGGAAACAAAGGATATACTGTGAGAGGCAATTATCAAAACAATTCGGGCAACAATCCAAAATCAATAGCAGTGACGTTAAATTATGCTAATTATAACAACTATAGGATATCGAATCTCCCGACCATGGTGAAAATATGGCATGATATTTGTGTCCATTTTACTTCAATCATTGCTCTCCTCATTTAACTTTTCTTCTCAAGATACATTATCCACGACTATACAACTCACAAGTCAACCGTCTAATACCTCATATTTTATGTGTGTATGCGTGTTTAGGTGTTTTTATATGGACAATATTGTGCAAGCTTAAAAACACCAGCAACATAAATTATTGAGTTACAACTAACATGGCAGGGGAGAATAAAAACAACAAAGTGCCATACTTCAAGTATTCCGGGACATCCATACGTGTAGGCTTATACCATACATAAATGGTACGTATGGTATCTTTTTTCTTTTGATCTGAGCAAGGCGTTTGATACGCTACACTATGCGATTTTGATTTCTAAACTCCCTTCATATGGTAAATGTGGTAATGCGCTGTCATGGTTTAAAGATTAGGCCAAAAAAAAAATGTTGTATTGGCGTAACCGCCCAACCCTAAAAATTCCGCCGACCCTATGTTTCTTTATTATTATTATTATTATTTTTTTTTTTTGCTATCGAATGTATCTTCTTGACTGCAATCGCGATCGCAAAAAACCCGGAAGTGGAAACGTCTCTGGGGATATCGGATGTACGAGGGAGAGATTTCGCTAGCGCCTCGCATAGCCTCGCTTGATCAGTACGTCATCTGTTTCCAACCGGACGCGTACTCTAATTCAGATTGCAATGTCTTGTGCACAGTTTTGCCATAGATTTCGTGTGTGGAGAACTTACAAGAATCTGTGTATGTGAGACTGTAATAGAGCTCGCCGTGTGCAATGAAAAGATCGTACATATGGGTCAATTTGCATCTATCTTATCTAAGTCAAAATAGTAAAATATGAAGTGAAAACATTCAGGATAGGGATTTCAACATCTTTAAATTCTGTGAAGGGGTATAATTCGAGTAATATCGGCCTCATAAATGATTTGTAGAATAGATTGTGAGGAAACATGTGTTAAGGTTGTAACAGATACGCCGAAAGAGGGCGGAAAGGACAACGAAAGATGGCGACTGTCCACGGAGAACTTACGTTGACGTTTCGAACGGTAAAGAAGACCGAATTAAAGTGTTCGAAAGGCAATTCCCTGTCTGGTTCTAGTGTCATTCCCTGTTGTGCAAAGTTGTCCCCCTTTAAGATGAACACTGCACATGTACGGTGCAGCAGTTGTAACTGTTAACTGAGCACGAGTTATACACGTAAAATGCAGGTACCAAAAAATAATAAAAAACAAAAATAAATAAAAAATCCGCCCGACCGACCCTATTTGAAACTCTCATGTTACGCCAATACAAACCTTTTTTTTTTGGGGGGGGGGCCTTATCTTTCAAATAGGAAACAATATGTATCATTTAATGGCACAAAATCGTGTTTTCTCCCAATTAGTAGCGGAGGTCCATAAGGCTCAATCTTAGGGCATCTTCTCTTTCTTTTATATTCAAATGACATAGTAGGCTAAGTGCGTTACCTCCATTATCATTCACTATATTTGCTGATGACACGAATATATTTTAGTTCTATAATAATTTGGAAATATTAGTTAATACAGTAGCTTAGGAATTACCGACAATTTCTGAACCGTTCAGGTGTGATAAATTATGTTTGAATAAAGATAAAACTCATTTTATAATAAATTTGTAATCCTAGGACGGTACTACTCCTTTAAACATTAAGATTGATGATTTATACTTTATTCAACAGAAACAACGTTCCAAATTTCTTGGTGTGGTTATTGATGAAAATTTAAGCTGGCATGCTCATATACGTTATATTCTAAGCTCAATATCTAGAGATGTCGGAATTATCTCTAAACTGAAGTTCATTTTACCTATAAGCACTATATTTTTGTCATGCAATTCCATGACAGCACCATATTTTTTTTTATTGTAACATTGTTTGGGCTAATTGTGGTAAAACTAAATTTAATCCAATTTATTATTACAAAAAAGAGCAGTCCGCATTTGTACAGGATCATCTCATTTTGCCAGGTCTATTGATTTATAAGTTAAACACACTTAAAATACCTGATATTAATGCTCTTCAAGTCGCAGTTTTTATGCTTAAGTATACAAGTATCAATAAACAACTTCCTTCATTTTTTGGATTTTTTTTTAAACAACTTTTAAAAACAGCACTCATTTATGTCCAACTCGTAATACCAGAAATGCTCATCCTTAAATCTAAAATTGTTAGTAGCACATAAATCTATACGACATCATGACTTGTAGGATACTCTTACTAATTTTGTCAGAATATCTTCTAATCTATTCTCAGTCAAGGTAAACATGAAACGACATTTATTAACGTTGTATAATGCAGGGTGATTGTTGATATTTCTTTTTTTGTTACTCCATGGCAATTAACCAAGATTGACAGTCTCCTATTTTTAGGTGATCCGAGTATCCTCTCGGATCACCTTCTGTATCTGTACTGATTCTTTATTCTTCTTTCTTTATTTCTTTATTTCTCCGCAAAAGTTGTGCAAGAGTTAGCTCAGAAAGTGCATTGCCTATCAATGTCAAACTTATACCATATATGTATCATGTCGCAAAGACGACAGCGCAAGTAAAATCATAGTGATCAGTCGACCGTGACGTCACTATGACGTCATTATATGAAAACACATTTTCATGCATATCTCATAAATGGAATGGAATTTTTTAATGTAAATTACGTCACATATATTTCAAGTCAAGCGGGTTCTACTCATTTTCTCAAAAATTCATATTTATCTGAAAACGTGCGCGTACGCGCGCGTTGAAATATTTGTATGCTCAAATCGAGCTCAAAATTTTTTTGCACACGTTTCAGATCATTTGGAGCATTTTTTGAAAAATTGAAAAAATTGGACGGACGCGTACGCGCGCGCACATATTCGCACGCACAGCTAGTATGCAATAGAAACTTTCAGTTTTTTTACACGGATGGGATGTCCAAAATGTCAAGGAATATTTCTACCAAGTTTCAAGTCGATCCGACTCAATATGACGTCATACGGGCCCGTCAAACTCAAAATTCCGCGCGTGCGTCAATGGGGATACACAGTGCAACTATGCCAAACAACTGCCAATTTTAAATCGGATTTTACTCGTCAGGATGGACGGTGACCCCCCATTTTCTTGACATATTCTGAAAGCTGATGAGTTGTACATGTTATTTCATGGGTTGGCTATGCTTACAAAATGATTAAAAGATATCAAATTTCTTAATAAAGTCAAAAAAGTAAATTTTCAAAATGACGTCATCAAATTTCAAGTTTACTCGAGCGTATCTCACTTATCCTTTGCCATTTTTCACCCAAATTTCAATATGTTGTAGCTTATGAAATGTTCTTTCATAAATGTAAAAACACAATTTTGATTTAATGACGGCATCACCTCGTAAAAATGGATTGAAAGTAACCTTGTCAAATTTGACCAGTTTACGTGTAATCTCTATGGCAGTGCAGTTTTTCTGGAAATGAAAATTGACATTACTATCTTTATCGAGCACTAGCTCACTTATGCTTCGGTGAATTTCTACAAGATTTTGATATGTTGTAGCTGAGACTTTGGGCTATCGTAAGTGCGTCCTTCGTTTTTTCATACGATGTCGGGATCACGTCAAAAAACTTGGTTGAAATTAAAGTTTATCTTCGATGTATTAAAATATTTCTTTCTTTTTGCAACTTTATATGCAATAACTCAAGAAAAACATACCCTATCACCACCATATTTTGCACACGTTTAGTTCATGTCATGAACATTATTTCATAAAATAACAACTACTTGATCAGACGCCATCTTGGGTATGTAAATTAGGGTCAAAGGTCATAAATGTTTCATCCTGTATCTTGGTGAATACATGTCCTATCTTTCCCATATTTTGCACACGTAAAGACCATGTTACAAGGATAATTTCACAAAATAACTACTTCTTGCTCAGATGCCATCTTGTCTATGCAAAGTTGGGTCAAAGGTCATATGTACTTCTTTCTTTATCTTCGTTATGACGTGGTATCTCTATGGGAGGGAATTTTTTTAAATGTGAAAATTGACATGATTGTCTTTATCGAGCACTAGCTCACTTACCCTTCGGTGAATTTCTCCTCGATTTTAATATGTTGTAGCTGAGACTGTGCGGTATCGAATGTGTGCCTTCCTTTCTTCATACAATGTCGGAATCATGTTAAAAAACTTGGTTGAAATTAAAGCTTATCTTCGATGTATTGAGATATTTCTATGTTTCTGCAACTTTCTTTGCAATAACTCAAGAAAAACAGCCCCTATCACTCCAATATTTTGCACATGTTTAGTTCATGTCACGTACATTATTTCATAAAATAACAACTACTTGATCGGACAATATCTTGGGTATGTAAATTAGGGTCAAAGGTCACAAATGTTTCATCCTGTATCTTGGTGAATACATGTCTTATCTTTCCCATATTTTGCACACGCAAAGATCATGTTACAAGAATCATTTCACAAAATAACCACTTTTTGCTCAGATGCCATCTAGGTTGTGCAAAGTGGGGTCAAAGGTCATATGTACTTGTTGTTGTATCTTCGTTATAGTGTATACAGATTTGGTACCAAAGATAGCAGATATGACTCCCTTTTCTAAATGAGAATCCAAACATCACACGGCCAATGTCTCTGACCACAGATGAAACCTGCATAGTCATGCCTATTGCGATCAGGACTTGAATCATTGATTAAAAAAAAAAGATCGGATCACCTTAATTTGTCAGTGATGACAAATTACAATCTCTAGTTCTCTATTGGATTGTTTTTATTTCTTGACGCGTTATATCACATTGATTTGAAATTTATTCATAAATTAGTCCTGGATTGATATACAGTGTACACAACCTTCTGAAGGGTCTTACGGTATGTCTAATAAAACACAGTGTGCGGACACAGTTATAATTGTTACGATATACTTTATTCTTTCCATCACGATGTTATATTATTATTACATGATTCGTATCCATACATAAGTACATCATTTTTCTATATGAAAATTTATCTACACAGATTTTTTTTTCTCTTTCTAATAGCATTATAGCAATAATAAAACAACAAATCTGCACATATGCACTTGCACCCTAACTCACCATTGTACTGATGCATTTTGTAGCTATCATATTCGGTTACACAATTTCATATGCATTAAATGATTTGTATAGAAATATAAGCGATATCCCTTTCCTGAGACTGCCATCTAACTCAAACTTCAGCTTAAGAATACGGTCTCCTACATAATTGTATGTATTAACTCGATTGAATTATCAATGACTTTCAATTGTTTTTGTATGATTATTCTTCACCTATACAATATTTCGTTATTGGTACATTGTGACTATAATTCTATTCATCTTGTGTTGGATATAATATGTTTACTGTATAGTACTGGAAAATTTTGTTATGCTCTACATACTTTTCGAAAAATGCAGCAATGAATCAAAACAAAACAAAACAAAACAAAACAAAACAAAACAAAAATAAAAACAAAACAAAAAGTGTCTTCTGACTTTTATATGGGTTACTTTAAAAAGCATTACAAAACATGTTAAAGCAACATTCTAAATGCAAAACAGTCGAAACTAATGTGTGTTTTTTTTTTTGTAGTTGCCATGTGATGTACAGTCGGTAGCTTATAACATTACGCTAAGAACATATCATGATTTTGAATTGCACTATGAAACAGACGAATGTGGCATGGGTCGATTAGATAGTCCCCACCAATACGTTTCTCGACAACTCTCAAACACGAAAGGAATTATGATGTCTTCTTATAGGAAAGATTTTGGATGAAATATTTTTCCGATCCCAATTGCAGACGAATGATTATTGGGGAAATAACATACATTCATAATTAAGGGAAATCATGATGGACTTTAAGATGCAAAACTTTGGCAAATGTGACGTAATTCTTCTTGTACGATCGGAAAGCCAGAGTGGTCAATATTCACGACATTAGTGTAAGATTCTGTTTCTTTTCTCCTGCTTTATTACAGTTATGTCTATTGAGATATCCTGATGCTCAATAATGCATAATAATTTCATAATGTTTGAAATTCGATAATGCTGATTGTTTTTCTTCATCTATAGGAAAAAAAGTAAACATTGCCGCCCTCCTTTCTTGGGTCAAAGCGTGATCCTTTTTTTCCTCTCTCTGGATATATATATATGTATATACATATATATATATATATATATATATATATATATATATATGTATATATATTATATAACCGTGCATGACAAAAAAAAAAAAACCGAGCTGTAAACCAATGGAGCGCCAAAAGTCGCACCACGTGAGGACTCAAAAAAGGTAAAACGAGTCAGCCAAGTCAATCTTGAGTTTTTCATATCATTTGAAAGAGCTCTCATCCATCTACATTATCCAGTGGTTTGGAATAACAGAATGATTGGGAAAGTATGTTTTAGCAGTTATTCTACCATTTTTTTTTTAGAGTAGTGTGATCAGGAATGTCTTATAGAGGTCCTTTTTCATATCCGTTGCTCACTCTTCACTTTCAACTCTAATAACTATTGAAAGGAAAATGCTAAAGCTTTGAAAGTTGGCATTAATCATGGATAGGATGTGTTAATACATCATACTCAATTTCAGATTGATTTGATAATCCTTTCATTGTTCTTGCTCCAGTGGTTTACAGCCCGTTTTTCCCCCCATTCATACCACAGCTTTGTAGAGATTAAGCGCTTCAATAGACGTGTATTTCAAAGCCTCTTTTTTCAGTTCACACTTTCCAGAGTGTGTGCTTTCTTTCCATTATTTAGATACGTTAGGAGAGTACATATGTATTGAGTTATACATCATTTTAAAGTTTAGAGTCTGCTCTTTCAGAATCTGCCTTTACAAAACTAAAAACTCATGTCTGGCGACTTTTTGTTGGTTTTGTGAGGCAAGGTAACATATTAAACATAATTATATATATATATATATATATATATATATATATATATATATATATATATATATAAAGAGAGAGAGAGGGAGAGAGAATGTAGATAGAATAGAAAAAAGCAAACAACTGTTCTCGGGTATCTATAAATATACATATAGGATTGCAAGCAGCCTCAGTAAAATATGCACAGCGAAAACAAAAACAAGAACAAAAAAAAACTGACATCATCGGTAAACTAACGTGGTGTACACTTTGACATTATACAAATAAAGACCTCTCCACAGAAGGAGGAGAGGTTATGGTAATAGCTCAGTTAACTCACATGCTTAAATTCGTAACAGGAACTATAAAAGAGACAAACATAATTCCGTTCACGGATCATGGTGAAAGCAAACGCATAATTTAGTTTTGATACGCTTATACATCGAATACTACAAAAACGTGAATGAAAACGGTAAATGTCGACAGCAATAATGTTACAAAGATTCTAATGTCTACAAAATGTCAAAATAATATGTATGTACAGGCGTTCTTACGTATTAAAGAACGAGGGGATTCAGGTGAAATACACGGTGAGAAGTGAAGATGCATGTTAGTTTAATAGTGTCCGAAGAGAAAGCTTCTCTTCTGAGGACTTCCACTTGTCCCAAGAGATGAGGAAGAAGACAATATCAGTCCTCGGTGCAAAGAAGTGAAAAACCCTCCATACTGTATAACAATACACAACGTGACACAGCATCAAACATATTATTATGGCTAACGTCCCCTCATTAGTATTCTTTTTGCGGAATGATCTGTTCAGGTCAAGACTTGTGTAATTTTGGCTATAATATGGTAAATGGTGGAATCCCAGGATATGCTGCAAGGGATTCCACCTGTTTCTTTGCGATGCTTTCCTTTCGGATTATCAAGGCTTAACGAACGACTGGAATATCAAGAGCCAACATGTGTGCCCATTTTTTTTTTCATCACATTTTACCAAAGTCCGACTGTATGTCAATAATTATTTCATCTACATTGAAGCAAAAGTACCCTTTCAACTAAAAACGTGTGTACCATGTAAGAATACTTATTATCATCTGCAAATTTCATCTTTAGCAATTGAAATAAACAATGATTAGGAAACCTACTTGGCTTGCCATAATGTATTTGTTGTTCTTAAAAGTCGTGCGTAACTGTGCAGGGGCGGATCCAGGGAGGACCGCAACCGGCGCCCGCCCGACCTTTTGAAACAAAAGAAATAAAAAGAAAAAAATGGGGGGGGGGGGAAGGGGTGCGTACGCCCCCCTTTAATTTTGTAAACGCCCCCCTCCCCCCCCCCCTCTTTACGGAATCCCTGGATCCGCCCCTGCTGTGTGAACAGCTTTATGATACAGGCGCGGACTTTTTTTCCAACAATAATGATGATAAAAAAAAAATATTCAGGCTCATCATGCAGTTATGAGTCCTCTCGTTGCCACACTGTGTTAGGTTGGAGAGAAGGAAATACAAAGGGAGAGGTAGTTTAGATTATTGTCTGCATATTTGACAGCTTGGAACACTAAATTCAACAGAGTAATGCTAGAATTAACTCCTAATACCATATTATGTAACCGTGCATCACAAAACGAACAAAAAGTCTCACCCCTTGATTTTACATGAGGACTCAATTAAGGTGCAACGGGTCAACCAAGTCAATTTTGAGTTTTTCATAATAATTTTCTGAAAGAGTTATTATTCTTGTACAAGATTTCTAAGTTTGGAATTATAAAATGAATCGTAAAGTGTGTTTAGGAGTTTCTCTACAACCCTTCTTCATAGACAGTGTTAGAGGCCCTTTTTCATTTCTTGAAAATCCAGTGCACCCTCTTCACCTTCAACTCTAATAACGTTTGAAAGGATAACGCTACCGCCTTGGAAGTTCGCGTTGATTATTGAGAGAATGTGTTGAGAAAGCATGCTTAATTTTAGTTTGATATGATCATTTCTTCATTGTTGTTTTCTGGTTGTTAAAAAAAGATAATCCTGTTTTATGGCCCATTCATCAAACAGCTAGCACGGCGTGTTGAAGATTAAGCACTTTAAGACCCTGTACTTCAGGACCCCATTTCTCATTGCACACTTTTCCAGAGTGTGTTTTTTTTTTTCTCAATTAAAAGCTTAGGAGAGTCCATTTGAATTGAGTTACATCATCTTAAAGCTTAGAATCTGCTCTTTCCGAATTTGCCCTTAACTAAAAACCCATGTGTGACGAAAACTATAGCTCTGTTCGAGTTAACTTGTTTCGTCGCAGTAAAAAGAGATGCCACTCCAAAACGCTCTCACCATTAAGCCCAAAGGCACAGAGAATAAAGTACACGCAAAATCCATTCATGATTTTAGGTGCCCATTCCTGCAGGATTTATTGAGAGAGTTCTTTCGACGTGGACATTATTGCGAGAAGAGTTATCACACAGAGGTGCCTAGCAGCTCTTAGGTCTGCACTCAGCGACGTCTAGATATCTTCTGAAGACTGAAGGCAATATCACTATTTCTTGTCCCCTACAAAATTGCTGATCTATGAAAAACCACTATGAATGAAGGGAGAGTAAAATAGTCCTATTTGGACAGGTCAGCCATTTACAAAAAGGGGAAGGGTACATTAAGGGAAACAAAAAGAATACTAGCTTGGTCAAGTCAGCACATTGCTGCTACTAACTTTTGTTTTGTCTCGATTCCACACAAAGACATAAAATAGAAAATAACTCCTGACCAATCACACCACTGCCCCTTCTTACATAACTTATGTTACCTCTTGTCTGGAATAAGAAATAAAGAGTTATATAGTATCTTCACTCTTGACCAATCATAGAGAAGGTCATTCTTACATAACTTATGTTATTCATTGTCTGAAAACCTATTCAAAGGAACACAAAAGAAAACTAGAGATTGTAATTTGTCATCACTGACAAATTAAGGTGATCCGATCTTTTTTTTTTAATCAATGATTCAAGTCCTGATCGCAATAGGCATGACCATGCAGGTTTCATCTGTGGTCAGAGACATTGGCCGTGTGATGTTTGGATTCTCATTTAGAAAAGGGAGTCATATCTGCTATCTTTGGTACCAAATCTGTATACACTATAACGAAGATACAACAACAAGTACATATGACCTTTGACCCCACTTTGCACAACCTAGATGGCATCTGAGCAAAAAGTGGTTATTTTGTGAAATGATTCTTGTAACATGATCTTTGCGTGTGCAAAATATGGGAAAGATAAGACATGTATTCACCAAGATACAGGATGAAACATTTGTGACCTTTGACCCTAATTTACATACCCAAGATGTTGTCCGATCAAGTAGTTGTTATTTTATGAAATAATGAACGTGACATGAACTAAACATGTGCAAAATATTGGAGTGATAGGGGCTGTTTTTCTTGAGTTATTGCAAAGAAAGTTGCAGAAACATAGAAATATCTCAATACATCGAAGATAAGCTTTAATTTCAACCAAGTTTTTTAACATGATTCCGACATTGTATGAAGAAAGGAAGGCACACATTCGATAGCGCACAGTCTCAGCTACAACATATTAAAATCGAGGAGAAATTCACCGAAGGGTAAGTGAGCTAGTGCTCGATAAAGACAATCATGTCAATTTTCACATTTAAAAAAATTCCCTCCCATAGAGATACCACGTCATAACGAAGATAAAGAAAGAAGTACATATGACCTTTGACCCAACTTTGCATAGACAAGATGGCATCTGAGCAAGAAGTAGTTATTTTGTGAAATTATCCTTGTAACATGGTCTTTACGTGTGCAAAATATGGGAAAGATAGGACATGTATTCACCAAGATACAGGATGAAACATTTATGACCTTTGACCCTAATTTACATACCCAAGATGGCGTCTGATCAAGTAGTTGTTATTTTATGAAATAATGTTCGTGACATGAACTAAACATGTGCAAAATATGGTGGTGATAGGGTATGTTTTTCTTGAGTTATTGCATACAAAGTTGCAAAAAGAAAGAAATATTTCAATACATCGAAGATAAACTTTAATTTCAACCAAGTTTTTTGACGTAATCCCGACATCGTATGAAAAAACGAAGGACACACTTACGATAGCCTAAAGTCTCAGCTACAACATATCAAAATCTTGTAGAAATTCACCGAAGCATAAGTGAGCTAGTGCTCGATAAAGATAGTAATGTCAATTTTCATTTCCAGAAAAACTGCACTGCCATAGAGATTACACGTAAACTGGTCAAATTTGACAAGGTTACTTTCAATCCATTTTTACGAGGTGATGCCGTCATTAAATCAAAATTGTGTTTTTACATTTATGAAAGAAAATTTCATAAGCTACAACATATTGAAATTTGGGTGAAAAATGGCAAAGGATAAGTGAGATACGCTCGAGTAAACTTGGAATTTGATGACGTCATTTTGAAAATTTACTTTTTTGACTTTATTAAGAAATTTGATATCTTTTAATCATTTTGTAAGCATAGCCAACCCATGAAATAACATGTACAACTCATCAGCTTTCAGAATATGTCAAGAAAATGGGGGGTCACCGTCCATCCTGACGAGTAAAATCCGATTTAAAATTGGCGGTTGTTTGGCATAGTTGCACTGTGTATCCCCATTGACGCACGCGCGGAATTTTGAGTTTGACGGGCCCGTATGACGTCATATTGAGTCGGATCGACTTGAAACTTGGTAGAAATATTCCTTGACATTTTGGACATCCCATCCGTGTAAAAAAACTGAAAATTTCTATTGCATACTAGCTGTGCGTGCGAATATGTGCGCGCGCGTACGCGTCCGTCCAATTTTTTCAATTTTTCAAAAAATGCTCCAAATGATCTGAAACGTGTGCAAAAAAATTTTGAGCTCGATTTGAGCATACAAATATTTTAACGCGCGCGTACGCGCGCGTTTTAAGATAAATATGAATTTTTGAGAAAATGAGTAGAACCCGCTTGACTTGAAATATATGTGACGTAATTTACATTAAAAAATTCCATTGCATTTATGAGATATGCATGAAAATGTGTTTTCATATAATGACGTCATAGTGACGTCACGGTCGACTGATCACTATGATTTTACTTGCGCTGTCGTCTTTGCGACATGATACATATATGGTATAAGTTTGACATTGATAGGCAATGCACTTTCTGAGCTAACTCTTGCACAACTTTTGCGGAGAAATAAAGAAATAAAGAAAGAAGAATAAAGAATCAGTACAGATACAGAAGGTGATCCGAGAGGATACTCGGATCACCTAATTACTTTTAACCAATCATCTCTCTGTCTGGACCAGCTATGTATATCTCTATTTCCTGCTAGCCTCCTACCCTAAGGGTTAAGACCAACTGACCTTTGAGATGTTTGTCCCTGGACAGGGGATTTATCTTACATCAAGCTCCTGAGGACTGCCACCTGTTGTGGTCTGGAGATGGGGATGTACTATATAGTGATATACATTTAAATGTGAAATGGACACTACTATACACATGGGGTATTTCCCACAAAATAATTGAGCTGACATGTGTGCATGTCACAGACATCCCCAACCTTCTAAGATGGAAACTATACAAGTTTAGAATGAAGGTTCTCAAACCTCATTATGAACATAGTTTACATGTAGACAAAATTTATAGCGTTTACACTGTTTAACCAGACTGGTTATTAAACTTACGAGACTAAATAGTCTATACTGTGCAATTCTAGCTCAACAGCTCACATGTAAACAATCAAAACATATAATAACTCAGAACAACTGTACATTTACTTTAGACAAATTTGAACATGGATCGTGGAAATTACTTGCAGATTGTAAACTTGTCTTTCTTTCTTTCTTTC
Source organism: Diadema setosum (assembly GCF_964275005.1). NCBI lineage: Eukaryota > Metazoa > Echinodermata > Echinoidea > Diadematoida > Diadematidae > Diadema > Diadema setosum. Next base: position 33,306,957 of record NC_092690.1, read on the forward strand.
TTTTTTTTTTCAAAAAAAGATTAAGGTTGAGTTCACCTCCTTGCTCTGCAAACATCCTTCTTTTCATCATCATAATTTCTCTAATGTTTTACATACAAGTCATGTACCCTTTCTCTGAGTACTTTGATTTTGTTAGTTTACTATAACTAATAAGTATTCTGGCATCACTATGCCATGTGCATACATTTAAGGCAGTTGCATATTGTGTACAAGTCATGCAGTATAAAAAGATTCACGATGACCACAGATAATTACACTCTGGCATCAATGATCAATAACATAGTGTATGAATGCGTCAGTGTTCCTGTGTTCATCATTGTCCTCAATAATGAAGTCCTCAGTGTCTTTCGTTCGTGATGTTTTCATTTCATCCAATGATAAAGTTCATCCGTTTACTGTTCATTCGAATTGAAACTCCAAACTCGTATAGGCAAGTGAGTGGCTATGCGATTATTTCATCCTAACACTTTTCACACTGGTGTGGGCAGAATCACAGTTCTACTGTTCTAGATACCACTACAAGTATAACATACAACATAAATTATCCTGAACTGCGACTTTAAATCCTACCAAAGGAAATCGGAATGTACTTTACATGTATACAACGTTAAGACACACACTTAATTCTTCAGATAAGAACATTCTTTCAGAATTCACTCATTGATCCTTATATATACCCACAGCATGTGTATAAGCCCTGGCATTATATCATACTATTATGGTATTATTCCTAGATGCGGGACAATGCATCTGCATTGCCGTTCATTCTTCCACTGCGGTGTTCCACCACCATCGGGTAAGACTGCAGTGCCAGGCTCCATCGCATAAGTCGAGCATTTTTGGTTTTGAGCTGTTTTAGCCAGCTCAGGGGGTTATGGTCTGTCTGAATGACAAATGACTGCCCAAACAAATATGGATGAAATTTCTCGACACTCCAAATTATGGCTAGGCACTCTTTCTCAATGATGGGGTAGTTCACTTCGCGGGGGAGCAACTTGCGACTAATGAATGCGACCGGGTGATCAACCCCCTCCTCATCTGTCTGGCTGAGCACAGCCCCTATGCCCCTATCACTAGCATCTACCTGCACAATGAAGGGAGCGGAGTAGTTTGGGCTCCTCAAAACTGGGGCAGAGGTCAGTGAACTTTTGAGTGTTTGGAAGGCTGCCTCACATTTTGGGTTCCATCTCACCAATTTAGGCTCTGATTTCCTCGTAAGGTCAGTGAGTGGGGAGGCTATTTCACTGTACTCCGGGATGAATTTCCGATAATATCCTGTTAGTCCTAGGAAGGCTCTAACGTCTGTTTTCGTGACTGGCCTAGGATATGATACTACAGCCTCAATCTTCGCAGGTTCAGGCTTCACCTTCCCCCCTCCAATCACAAAACCCAGGTACAATACCTCTCTCTCACCGAACTTGCACTTGGCTGGCTTGGCTGTCAAGCCTGCCTCTCTCAACCTCCCTAGCACATCCTTCAAGTGTTCTACATGCTCCTCCCATGTTTCACTAAAGATGACTATGTCATCAATGTACGCTGCTGCATAGGCCTGTGCGCCGCGCAAAACTTTGTCTACCAGCCGTTGGAATGTCGCAGGCGCCCCTTTCATTCCAAAAGGCATCACTGTGAACTCATATAGCCCAAAGGGCGTAATGAATGCAGATTTCTTGCGCGCTGCCTCCGTCAATTCGACTTGATAGTACCCTTTTGTGAGGTCAAGGGTGGATACATACTTGGCATTGCCTAGCCTGTCTATAAGTTCCTCGATGTTGGGTATTGGATAGCTATCAAAGACCGTGATTTCATTCAACTTTCTGTAGTCTACACACAGTCGCATGGATTGATCCTTTTTCGTCACTAGTACGATTGGGGATGCATATGGTGATGCAGACTCTTGAATTATCCCCATCTTCAACATCTCATCCAACTCTCTTTTCACTGTTTCCTTGACACTATGAGGTAAACGGTACGCGCGCTGGCGGACCGGCCTTTCAGAAGTAGTTTCAACCTCATGTTGCAAGATGTTTGTCCTACCGGGGATACTGCTTAGGGTCTCCCTAAACTCAGAAGTGATTGCTCTCACGTCATTGGCCTGTTCTTCGCTCAAGCGGTTAGAAATCTCTACTTCACTTTCACTATCTGCGCCTGGACTAATTAGTGGGGCAACAGGTATACTTGGATCAGTTTCCTCCTCTACTATCCTGGGCTGTGTGTACATTACAACCCCCTGCCTTGCATTCCACTTCTTCAGCATGTTTATGTGAAAGACCTGGTGTCGTTTTCTTTCTCCTACCTCTACTACATAGTCTACATCACTCACTTTTTGCACTATTCTGTATGGGCCTTGCCACTTTGCCAACAATTTGCTGCTTGAAGTTGGGAGAAGAACCAACACCTCATCCCCCACCTCTAGCATGCGAGCACGCGCTCCTTTGTCATACCACAGTTTCTGGCGCGTCTGCGCTGCCGACAAATTCTTGTGTGCTAGCTCTAGGTTCTCTGCCAATCTAGTCCTCATGTTCATTACATATGACAGGATTCCCTCTCCCTCAGTGATTTCGCCTGTCAATGTCTCCTTTAACACGTCTAGGGGCCCCCTCACACGATGACCATACAGAAGTTCAAATGGGGAGAAACCCGTGGACTCTTGGGGAACCTCCCGCTATGCGAACAGGACATAAGGAAGATGCTCATCCCAATTGCATTTTCCCTCATCCATGTACGGCTTTAGCATCCCTTTCAGTGTGGAATTGAAACGTTCTACTAGCCCGTTACTTTGGGGGTGATAGGGGCTCGTCCTTATCTTCCTGATTCCTAAGCTCTCGCACACTTGAACCATCAGTTTTGACATGAAATTGGAACCTTGGTCGGTGAGAATTTCTTGTGGTACCCCCACCCGAGAGAAAAGCTTGATGAGCTCATCAGCAATCTTGTCAGCATTGGTGGAACGAAGGGGGATTGCTTCTGGGTACCTCGTCGAGTAGTCACAAATGACTAGAATGTACATGTTGCCCTTCTTTGATTTGGGCAGGGGCCCCACTATATCTAGAGCAATTCGTTGGAATGGCTCACCTATGATGGGCACCTGAACCATGGGCACTTTACCACCCCTCTTGCTACTAGTCTTCTGGCAGGGCTCACATGTTCGAATATACTCTGAAACGTCTCTAAAAAGCCCTGGCCAGTAGTAATTCCGGAGGATCCTATCTTTTGTCTTTTCGATGCCCAGGTGCCCCGCCATGAGATTGTCATGGGCCATCCCCAGCAGCTCCCGCCGGTACTGTTTTGGAACTACTACTTGCCGAAACTCCTGCCCCTGGGTTGCCCCCTTTTTCCTCCAGTGCCGGAAGAGGATTCCCCCCTCCCAGTAGAAATAGCACTCGTCCCCTGCATCTGTGTCAGAGGGGAGGGCCTTTTCCCGAACCAATTTTAGAGTCCCATCCTCCCTTTGGTCCTTTCCTAGCTCAGATTTTGAGAGCATCAGTAGGCTTGGAGTAGCACACCTATCACTACCTACGTCTTTGTCATTTTGGGGTCTTCCTCCCTCATTCTTCCCTGTTTCCTGTTCAGCCATCTTGGCTTGCTGCCCCCTTGTGACAACCATAACAGGGTCCTGCAGTTGCAATTCTTGCAATCTATCATTCAAAAGCTCATTGCCTAGTATCATGTCTACAGAGAGAGTGTCAATTACTCCTACCACAACGTATCCCGAGATGGAGTATGGCTCACTCACAAGATGTATGAGGGCTAATGGGACATCAACCTCATTCCCTGTCACACCCCCTATCCTCACACTCTGCCCTGTGTAGGCATTAGCATGTACATATTCTGGCCTCACTAATGTTTGGGTCGCACCCGTATCCCGTAACAACTGTATTTTCTTCCCATTCACATCAGCCTCGCTCATGTATGGCTTATGTTTAGGGTCCACTTGATCTGCCCGACATAAATAGCCCTTAGCTACGCCACTCCCCTTATCAGAGGGCCCTCCCCCCTGCTTATTAGGGCAGTTAGGGGCGATGTGGCCTGGCTTACCACATTTGTAACACTTTACTGCTTCCCGATCCTTTCTATTGTTCTGGGAGTTTTGAACTTGCCCCTTTGGTTTTTCCTTCCCAGCCTGGCCTGATGGGAGGTTATTGCTGTTCCCTCTATCAGTCCTAGGGCCCTTATAGGTATGGTTTAGGCTCCTCCTGGTAGTGGTATACTCGTCGGCTAGACTAATCAATTGCCCAAAATCAGCTGCATGGTTATCGAGTAACCACAGCTTCAAATCAGGAGGAACGTGATCCAGCAGGTTTTCTTGTAGGATCATGTCCTCAAGTTTCCTCACGTTCCCCTTTGCTCCTACTCCCTCTCCCCACCTATCAAATGCATCGCGCATCCTCGTTCCATACTCTACGTAGCTTTCATCCCCGCGTTTATTCATTCTCCGAAATTTTTGCCTGTAGGCATCTGGCGTTAGCTCATATTTAAGCAGAATTGCTTTTTTGATCACATCGTAGTTGCCACACACATCATCGTCTAGTCTAGAATAAGCTTCGCGTGCTTTCCCTGTGAGTAGGGGTGCTAGTCTTCCTGCCCACAACTCCTTTTCCCAACCGTGAAGTTTCGCAACTTTTTCAAAAGTGCGCAGAAACGCATCTACATCATCTCCTTCTTTGAGTCTGGGCAGCAATTCTTTCAAATTATCTGGCCTATGATGGGTCGCTGGCCCCTGCCTCTGCGCAGCATTTTGCGCTAATCGCACCTCCCTTTCCAGCTGTATACGAGCTTTTTCAATATTTTCTTCCTTCTCTAACTCTACGCGCCTAGTCTCAGCCTGAATTTCTGCCAGACGTAGTTCATGCTGCATCCTTTCGCTCTCAACGCGCAGACGCATCATTTCGAGCTCTACATTACCTTCAGTTTGGGGAGCATTGCTAGATCCTGTCTCAGACCCCGCCCCTGCTGAATTTACATGAGGCTGTAGCATTTCAATCAATTCTGCCTTACTAAGCCCGTCATGGGACAAGCCCAACTCATCACACTTCTCCCTCAACTCGGCCACCCTCATTTGTCGCAAGTCACTCATACTTAATATACTTCACTAGTAAATGTATGCGATAACCTTAACAAAAGACAAATGTGACCAATAATTCAAAATACTCTAAAGTCATAGAATTACCTTAGCTCATAAAATACTATAATCCCATGTATCTAACGCTTAAGGATATTAGGATAATTTGTATTGTGATTAGCCTGCACTGAGATTAAGCCACACACCTCAATTACCATATTTTACTTTAGCGTTCATGAAATAAATGTAAATTGAGCCACACCCTTGCAATTCCAGTTCTACTTTCACTTAGCTCCTTTTGGTGTTCGTCAAATGCTCCTCCTGCCTCTCGCAGCCAGTCAGCTCCACAGCTCCTGCCGTCCGTCGATCTGCTCCAGATCCAGCAAAATGAAGCATCCAAATCCTCCTGGATTATGAATCTGCTCCCCTCCAATGGAACTGCTGCCACAGGCATCCGGATGTGTACACCAACAATTCACTCGTCTCCAGACGAAAATTGCGTGCTCCAGTGGATCAGTATGAATTGTTCCACTCAGCTGTAAATATGAGTATTTTGTAGACTTGTGGATCAACTTGGACTGCCCCTTTTTGCTTGAAACTGCTTCCAGGAACAGCGTCTTTCTATGGATCAGTTCGAGTTGAAACTGCTCCCAAACCGAAGACTGGAGAATTAAATTTATTTTCTCCAGCCAGCAAACTGCTCCAGATGCAATACCGAAGAACTGAGCACTGTACAGTTTATAGCTGGCTCCGTCGAAATCTCCACAGCCTACGTCTCGAAGTTAACAGACTTGATTTGATGGACTGGTGCGCTTGGCTTCCAGATCCCACCGCTGCCACCAAGATGTGACGAAAACTATAGCTCTGTTCGAGTTAACTTGTTTCGTCGCAGTAAAAAGAGATGCCACTCCAAAACGCTCTCACCATTAAGCCCAAAGGCACAGAGAATAAAGTACACGCAAAATCCATTCATGATTTTAGGTGCCCATTCCTGCAGGATTTATTGAGAGAGTTCTTTCGACGTGGACATTATTGCGAGAAGAGTTATCACACAGAGGTGCCTAGCAGCTCTTAGGTCTGCACTCAGCGACGTCTAGATATCTTCTGAAGACTGAAGGCAATATCACTATTTCTTGTCCCCTACAAAATTGCTGATCTATGAAAAACCACTATGAATGAAGGGAGAGTAAAATAGTCCTATTTGGACAGGTCAGCCATTTACAAAAAGGGGAAGGGTACATTAAGGGAAACAAAAAGAATACTAGCTTGGTCAAGTCAGCACATTGCTGCTACTAACTTTTGTTTTGTCTCGATTCCACACAAAGACATAAAATAGAAAATAACTCCTGACCAATCACACCACTGCCCCTTCTTACATAACTTATGTTACCTCTTGTCTGGAATAAGAAATAAAGAGTTATATAGTATCTTCACTCTTGACCAATCATAGAGAAGGTCATTCTTACATAACTTATGTTATTCATTGTCTGAAAACCTATTCAAAGGAACACAAAAGAAAATTACTTTTAACCAATCATCTCTCTGTCTGGACCAGCAATGTATATCTCTATTTCCTGCTAGCCTCCTACCCTAAGGGTTAAGACCAACTGACCTTTGAGATGTTTGTCCCTGGACAGGGGATTTATCTTACATCAAGCTCCTGAGGACTGCCACCTGTTGTGGTCTGGAGATGGGGATGTACTATATAGTGATATACATTTAAATGTGAAATGGACACTACTATACACATGGGGTATTTCCCACAAAATAATTGAGCTGACATGTGTGCATGTCACACCATGTCCGGCGACTTTTTGTTGGTTTTGTGATGAAAGTTTACATATAGGCCTATTTCTTTGGAAGAATCGAAGCTCATAGTTTTTACAAGAAACTCGAAATTAGGCAATGTATATTCGTTGTACATTTTAGATCAGAAATTAAAATAAAAGAAGGGGGATGTGGGGTGGGGGTGGGGGATGCGATTTTTTGAGAGGAATCTGACCCCAAGAAGCAGCGCACGATGCCAAAACTGCTTTGTGAGATAACACACTTGTTTTTTTATCGAAAATGTTAAATTTCAAAGAGTGACAGCCCAAAGCAGTGCGCAATGTCACAACCGTTGTTCTTAAGAAGTGTTACATTTCCCAGAGTGATGGGATAAAGCTATGCACAATTTCAGTATTGCTTTGTGACATCTTTTTGCAAATAGTACTTTACGGTGTGTCAAACATGCCAACATTCTCACATAGTTAAAAATACATAAAATCTTGTGAGGCTCTTTCAACCAATCACTAGAGGATAAATTTATGATGTAAGATAATAAGAGATTAATAATTTGATAATGGTTGTTAACACCTTTTCTATTCATCTAACAAATAAAGAGCTAAATTAAGCTGTATGCTGGTAAAATTTCCAGCTATCTTATCAAATGCTAGGATTTCTATTTTTGAAATAACAAGGGCTGCAACATGTATCAGGGGAGAGCAAACTCGTGCAAGGACTGCGGAGATGTGACTTTAGGTGTGATATACAAGATATATATATATATATATATATATATATATATCTGATGTAAACCCATTGTCTTTGCTCAAAGTTTTCACTATTTATTGTTTTGTATTATATTATATTTACATATATCAGTATGTACATGTAAATATTAAAAAGAAATGTACGTATATACATATATATATATATATATATATATATATATATGTACATCTATTTATTAAACACATTTATTTACCCTGGTTTTTTCATTGAAGAAATGCAGAAAAATCATATGTCTGAAGTGAATTTGGTATTAGGACATATAGGTCGCAAATTGCAAATAAAACAAAAACAAAAACTAAGAGACATAACTCAATTACCACCTCACTCAAACTGACATTTACTGCAGTAACCATGGTAACATCAGGTAAACAAAGTGGTAGAAATGTAATCCTTAACGAGATTTAAGATACGAGAGTTATTAAGTTTGAAAGTTTCACATTAATAGTCGCAACCGCATACTTTCGTTCGATGAGCGGTATAACCAGCTCACAAGACTCCGATCGATATCCACACAAATGAACGTTGAATGTGTTTGTTTGTTTTTTTCTTACTGCCTTTGCCTCGGAATAGTTTTTATCTTTGTATAAGACAGCAGAGAACAATTGCTACCAATGTTTTATCATACAAAACCAGGATTTTAAGAAACTTTGTGCACAAAACAAATAGATATCTTTATCTTTCTTTACTTCAATTATGTTTATATTTCATTTTATGTATTTGTTTATGCTTTACTTCTTCTTTTTTTCGTTGTGCATGCTCTCTTTATGCCTGATACTAATAATTGTTTGTATATACTTGTGTATTTGCGTACCTGGCTGTTGTCAGTGTGCAGCACACTACAAAGACGGTATCACATTACGATCATAACAAATCTGCAAAATGATTGAAGGCTAATGCGCGGCAAACTTACCTGGTGCCTATACCTAGATTCAAGCGTTTGCAACCTGGCCATGTGTGATTCCTGTATTTGAAAGATAACACATTGATACTGAAATACGTATTTAAAAAAAAAAAATGCGATTCACATTTTTTGGGGGGTCATTTTAGGATTGATAGTGCTTTGAATTATGATATTAATTTTACACATATCTTGGGCTTTCAATAACAACTAAAACAACAACAAAAATTAACTTATTATAATGTCCAGGTGTTTTTGTTCATGAGTTGGCCATTAGATTAAAACAAACATACTTACCTGCCATAACTTCAATGGCCAAATCAATGAATCCAGCATCATACACTTTATCGCTCAACTCCCGGTGCAGATTCTTTCGAAACTCTATTACCAATAACAGACAAACAAACAAGCATGTATAAGTAAACACATATTCATAAGTACGAATCAATATACAATAATGAACTATTCAAACTTCTCATCTAGTATGCTTGTTGCTTCTAATGTAAAGAATAGTCACTACAAGAAATGCAGATGATGACAAAAGTTCAGACTTTTCAATCTTTTTCTCTCACGATTTTAGCAAAATGACTGAAACCTTTGAGTATGTCATTTCTTGATTTATAACGGGAAAATAAAGTCAGAATTTCCTTATGTTGTACTCGTTAGCGTGTTTATCGCTCGTAACGGTTTTTTTTTTTCTTTCTTGCTTTGAATGCAAAACCGTCGACAACATTAAGCCATTTCCCCCCCTCAGATTAATATATCTCAATTGACAATCTCTTTAAGAGGACCAATCATTACTAAAGACATAATGACAGTACAGGGGACGTCCATATTCTATCACCCTGGACACGGAATTAGTTTGATACACCAATTCATGATTCCGTGAGGATGATGTGATCTTTCAACCATACTAGCCTCTTTTTAGAGCTAGCACGCTTCCCCAATAGTGTCCTGCCATTATTACCAACCACTCTCCTTATGGCCACGGACGAATTATGACACAAGGGAATTGGCATCGAACATCTCCTCCAGTGATAGACATGAATCAAACCTAGCATCTTCGGGTAATTGGTCTTTCTCGTGATGTCAGAGACGGAAATGCATCATGTGTATACTTTATGATATGATAAGAAGGTTTATCTCAAAGAGACCGTTAGTGTACCTCGTTCTGGCATTGCTGCCTCTGACCAATACCAAGTTCTTTCCTTGCCCTGTTCCACCCACGTCGAAAGCAGCGTCATGACGTCAATAACATTGTGCTCGCCAGGCTGCTCGACTTTGATATCCAACACTCCACACAGAACATCGGCTTCACTAGCAGGGATATGACGTGCAAGTTCTTTTAGAACCGCCATACTTGGAACGCAGTCTCTGTAGTCACCTAATGCAAAAGACATAGATTATCGTTTGTTTGTTTGTTTGTTTGTTGTTCTTGTTTTTTGTCGTTGCTATATGAAACACGCTGATATTATTCCTTAAAAGCTACACTTCAACGGTATTTGATACAGTCATTATTGTATTCAGTGTGTATTTGGTTAAATGCGGAAATAATAAAATAAACGAACAACAAATCATAAAAAAGGGGGCGTGTAATCCGTTTTCACCCATTTATTTTTCTGGGTGGTCAACTGTGGGTGAGGCATCCCCAACCTTCCCTCTGTGCACAAATAAAATGTTGTTCATTAAGATCTTAAATTCAAGGTACCTTTTGGTTAAATATTTGGTTTAAAATACTCTGTCAAAAAAAAAATAAAGTGAAAGTATTCACTCTTGAATATGAAAAACAGTAAATTTAGAGTGAAATTGGAGTGAATTTTAAGTGAAAATTTTCATTTTCAATTATTTAGGAGTGACCTCGGGGATCACTCGAAGATTTTGGAGTGATCCCTGACGTCAACCTAAAACGAGTGAAAATTAACATTTTCACTCAAAATAGTATTATTCCAATTTCACTCTATATTCACTCTTTTTTTTTTTTGTATTCACTCCTTCAAGAGTGAATATATTCGCTGGATTTTTTTTTTTTGAGAGTAGAAAAGTGCGAATGGCCTTATTTTGCGGCATCTGAGTTTCTGTTTCGCTTGTGCACTCTCCCCTTGTAACACCATGGTTTTACACATAGCCAGAGTGCTTAATTTGAATGCTGAATTGCAGTCATGATTGTATTTACGATTCCAACCATCGTTCGCTCACTCGACCGAGGAAAACTTCGCGGATTATTCTTTTCATCTTTAAAAAGGTACATGTACATGTATTTCTGAAAATCTGTAAAAAAGTATGTGTATGGTTGACTGCTTGAGTGGGTGCGGAAGAGGTTGAAAGGTCACTGTAAGCTCCGCCTCCAAAACACGATTAGAGGTCACCTACATATATGTTCACACGATTGTTTCGCTGCTTAATTCTGGCAATACGTGACTGGAAAACCCCTCCTGAACGTCTTTTGAAACTCGACTGGAATTACGATTTGAATCATCCTCCGCGATTCCAGTTTCCATTCACACGGTAAAAATCCTTTCAAATTCAAAACACGATGCCAGTTATGTGGTCAATGCAATCGTGTTTCAAATTAAACACTCTCTGTGATTGCTAGGTAAGAGTGTTTTACACGTACAGAGAGTGCGTAATGTCAAACTATATATTCCTGAAAACAAAATGCTAGATTTTGAAACCCTATAACTTTATAAAAGCAATGTCTTTCACTAGTTTTAGTATGAGTACAGCATGAGAGAGTTTGTTTCCTCGAATGGGGGAAATAATTACATGCATGATAGTCATTGTTAAGAGGCACATTCTTTCTGACCCTTCAGGATGTCAGGATTTTAAATCTATGTTGATTTTTGTCACAAGCCCTATGATTTCTAATTAAATTTACTCCATTCTATGGTGCGACTCTGCTTTTCCAAACCGCAAAAACGTGAGTAACAGTACTGTGCACCTGCCAGGAAGCCACCATTATGCTTGTGAAAAATCACATGGTATCTAGGCACAATACCTATAAGAATTCCGATGCCAACGTCCTTAAATCCAGCGTCATACATGATATCAGTCAAGGCGGTACGATGGTTGCAGTCTGGTGGACACATCAGCTTCCTCCACTCTGTCAGCATCTTCATCTTGGCTTCCATCTTATTTGAAGAACGAGCTGCAGACTCAGTGTGATCGTTAATGCCCAGCAATTCAGCTATGGTAACAGTTTCGAGACGCATTGCCACTGCCATCAAATCGCTGGTACTTACGTCGAAATCTGTTGTGACGTCAAAGTTATTGTACGGGTTATTTGGGCATGCATAGCAAACTTTTGACTATTATCTCATTCTTAGATTAAGCGTTCAATTCCATGTGATTAAAACCAAAAAATCAACCACAAAGTAATACATTCAAAGATGTTTTTTCGGAAACTTCAAAACCGGTCAAATACGAAACAAAAAGTGGAACATTCTAAATGATGGCCATTCATTGAGTAAAAATGAATTGAAATAGAGCATCATATTTTGATCACCAATCAGATACGTTACCGCAAATTTACATGTTGTAATGGACTCCTAACTGTGAATTAAATGTATTGTTTTGATCCAATTTCTGTTCAGGAAAAGACATCTGTCCCCCCTAAAGATAGTGGGGTTTTTCAAGAGGTAAAGATGTTGTCATCCCTTGCTAATTGGTAGAAATTATTTCTGTGTGGTATGTTGAAATATGCTTTTTGCTGAAATAAAATATAACCTTAAGATTCACTTTGTATTTTTAGCAAATTTCGCTTACAAATAAAGTTTCGAATCCCACAAATCATGCAAAGGGAACGATCCGATCTGGAATTTCCACAGGAAACAAATATGAATTGCTTTCTTAGGGAAATAACTATTGAAAAAACATCAAATCACCTTTGGTAACGTATCTGGTAAAATATAAGTAATAATTTTAGTTGTGTATGAATTAATAAATATCACCTGTTTAATTATTTACCTCATGAATTGATGTAAAAATGAATGATGTAAGCCCAAATTAACCATTTTAAACATTGTACGTAATATTTAAACTATGAAATGTAGTGGAAAAGAGCCCTAAATGTGAAAGCTGAGTTCTTCATTCACAGAACATTCTCATCTTACGTCTGAATGTATTTATCCATCTGACTATAAATATTCATTAAGTTTTGATGAATAATGCAAACAAGGTTTAAAAAATATATTTTTGCAGGCACTTAGAAGGAAGTAGGTACAGTCTCTATGAACTCGATATGCTAAACAGTTGCTTGACCTATGGTAACGTATTTGGCTCATCCCTTTTAATGAAAATGAATAAATAATTGTTCAACTTATCAATGAATCTTGAGTAGTTCTTCATATGTTGAAAAACACTAGAATAAATATGCAACAGAACCCTGAAACTTTTCTCGGAAGCGTTTCATTAACTACTTTTTACTCTTTCAAAGTTTGGTAACGTATCTGGCGTACCGTAAATGAATCTGTCGGTGAAGTTACAAAGCAATTTCTACTGAATATTCTTCATTTGAACATAACTTTAATTTTTTGTATGGAAGCGTCATTCTATGCAGAATTGTTTCATGAACACTTTGTTTTACATAACATTATCTGTCACCGTGGGTGCCCTGAATTATACGTAACGTATCTGCTAAATCTGAAAAGCAAAAAACTGATATGATGAATCTTAGCTTCGTCTTGTAAAATAAACGTTCAAAGTTGTTGCATAGAATATGAAAGTGGCTGGGTTTTATAGAATAGAACTGTGGAGTTTATGAGCACACAACGATTTGTTTGTAAAAACATTTACAATTTCTTTTCAGCATTTTGATTATGTGGTAACGTATCTGTCAGAAAACTTGGCATTAAGTTGTGAGACACTGACGCACAAAGAAAAATCATGTGGAAGTGTTGCTCTTTTTCACCTCTCTGTCCTTTTGGTGTAAGAATATAATCCTGAGGTCCAACAAAACGAAGCATGTAATGTGTAGGGATGAATTTTGACCAGATTTGATCCCCAGTAAAGCACAAGACCAATGAGCAAAATTCGGTCACGTATCTGGGGTAACGTATCTGTGGTAACGTATATGGTCGATCATATTATTATGAGAGCGATATCTACCAAATATTTCTCCCTTGTACTAAACTTTAATGTTGAATCGATGCGTCATTCCGAGGAGTAATGTATAATATACAATCTGTCTGACATTGCGATATCTGTCGCAGTGGGTGGCGTGAAAAGTATGTAACGTATCTGTCCAAATAAAAGTGTAGAAAACCGATATTTCAAACATTGTACCGTATTCTCAATAAAGAGCTGTTGCACAAAAAATCTAAGTACTTGCAGTGTATGAAGTATATCCTCAGGGTTTCATATGCACAGGGTCATTGCATAGTCTTGTTATTTTCCCAATGCTGTAACACTAAAGAAACTGGTAACGTATCTGGCGGTGAATTTGGCGACAGGTTTCAAAAGGCTATAAAAAAAGAAGTCAATAAAAATTTTGGAACTTTTTGAATATTGTGATTAGCACATATGATATGCTCATCGTCCATGAAAATGATATTTGGAAAGTGGGTTTGTGGACGGAGAGGAGCAATAAAACATAATTCTGAAATAGCCGGCGACACTGCGTTTTGGGGGTCTTAACGAAGTTTAACAGCAAAATTTTATACAAAAAGGCAGACAACCGCATTTGAACGTGTTTATTTTTAACAAATAAAGTCCTCGTGATATATTATAAACATTTAAATAGTATCTAATAGGTTTCAGGGAACCGCAAACTGTCATGGAATGTCGGCGACACCAAAATTCCGTATTTGAACGCTTTTACTGAGAATGGGCCTATTATTAGACAAAGTATCGATCTCAGACTTAAATATCAGGACACCATGCTCGCGACGAAACTAGGCACTTGCACGTCGACCTATAGGAGTGCCCATTCCTGCGGGTGCTTCAGCCCTGCAACAAATTGTCACTCTCGGGTAAATTATTAATAGAATTGACCTAAACCAAGGAGGATTTTTACATGGAGTTCCAACTGGCTGTAATTATTCAAACAGTTGACAGATTTCTATTGATGTACAAAATAATTCCACAGGTGCACTTGTGCCTTTGATGATCGATGTTCCAAGCCGCCGTCTTGCTGAGCAATGTGAAGATTCATTTTGAACGTTATCATGATGCTGGCCATATTTTGTTTATTTATTTATTAAATGAAATGAAATTTCACTTTAATGATAAAGCATGTAAAACAAAAGTCAATCCCGTCCAGAAATTTGTCCAAAAGTGTAATTCAGAGCTGTATAATGTGAAAATGTTTAAAACTGTACCATCCTGGGAAGCTGGTTTTACCACTTTTCTTCTAAATTTCCACAAATGAAACTAATATGGAATAATCTTCCAAGTATAATTCCTTATTAATAGATATATCACTGTCCGGGTATGCCCAGTCTAGTAATTTTCATCTATGTTTCAACATTTTTTTTTTTGCTCAATTCTTATTCGCGCATCCTCTTGTCTGTACCACCTACCTTTTATAAGAAGGGATAGCAAAAAGTAATTACCGTCACAAAGACATATCTTCCTTTGAAAGTGGCTGGTGATTGTGCAATGGGACACGAGTCAATTGCCTTAGTATCTGCGCGGCAGATCCTCTATGGTACATGCTTCAAATATTTTTGAGCGGTGGCTTCCAACATGGGTTCTAAGAAAATAAGCCAGTTGTGACTTCATTCTCTTGAACCTCCTTGCCTAAACGTACCGTCCCTTAACCATAACAACGAAAAACAGTAGACCCATACAGAGGGTCTCGCGCTTTCCTGAGTATCGAAAGTTCACCTTCTATCCTTTCTTACAGACTATTACCTTGTAACAAAGGTTTTATCTTTTCTTCTATTTTTTTTTTTTTGGGGGGGGGGTAGACAGCCTTAAAGGTCATGTTTACCTTTGGGAGCAGTGATTTCTAAATGTTCAGGATATCACATTTGGTGCATATGTGTAGGTCTGTTGTATCACCAAGAAGGTTGAAGAGATGGAGTAACAACAGAGTTATTCCCTTTGATCTATGTTCGAAGCCGCCGCTCAAAAAAAAAAAAAAAAATGAAGCATGTGCCAAACAGGATCTGCTGCGCCGATACGAAGACAATTGACTCGTGTCTTATTGCATGATCACCAGCAACTTTCAAAGGAAGATATGTCTTTGTGATGGTAATTACTTTTTGCTATCCCTTCTTATAAAAGGTAGGTGGTACAGACACGAGGATGCGTAAATAGAAATTGAGGAAAAAATGCTGAAATGAAGATGAAAATTACTCGACTGGGCATACCCGGGCACTAATCTAATATATATGTCAATAAAGAATTATACTTGAAGATTATTACATGTTAGTTTCATGTGGGGAATTTAAGTCGAAAAGTGATAAAACCAGCTTTCCAGGACGGTACAGTTTTAAACATTTTCACATAATACAGCTCTGATTTACAATTTTGCGCAAATTTCTGAACGGAATTTGACTTTTGATTTACATGCTTTATTATTAAGTGAAATTTCATTTCATTTGATAAATAAATAAGCAAAATATGGTCAACATTATGATAACGTTCAAAATGAACCTTCACATTGCTCAGCAAGACGGCGGCTTGGAACATCGATCATCAAAGGCACAAGTGCACCTGTGGAATTCTTTTGTACATCAATTGAAATCTGACAACTGTTTGAATAATTACAGCCAGTGGGAACTCCATGTATAAAACCTCCTTGGTATCACAAAACATCCTACCATATAAAATTTTCGCAAAAAACCCCTAGAATATAAGAAGATATCAGTATTTTTCTCAATAAACCATAACTGTAGACGGTTTAGTCAGGAAACACTTTGATTTTAAATATTGTTCACATTTTGTGTATCTAGCAATACTTAACATCGATTATACGGATGCAAATTTTTACAGTGGTCGTTTCTATCCCTAACTCATATTCTAGAAATATTGTGAAGCTCTATTGCTGGGTTTTTGTTTCATCTGCAAATGGTAAATTATGTCTTTAAGGGTTGTCAGGGGAGCGTGGTGTCTATTTGTTTATAGTTCTATCACAATACCCCAAAAGTACATGCCAAGTTTGAAAAAAGGGGTAAAGAAATAACGTTACATTCAATAATTTGTTTACCCAGATTTTTTTTTGTGTGTGTGTTTTTGATTATTATGTTTTTTTTTTTTCATTATGTTATTATGGGGTTCTGGGGTCCCCGTGGGTTCATATGCGCTTGGAACATGTTACTCATTTGTGTGTGTATTTATATATACTAAGTGTTAAAAAAGAAAAAAAAATAACTTTTCATCCTTATTAGTTCAAAAGCTATATATCAGATAACACTGACGTTGATACAAACAATAGCTGAATAGCATACAATTTTGTTGGAGGCAACTTCACATAGAAAGCATAATTCAGTTTCATTCAATCAAAACGTTTATTTTTCAGTTAGGTTTCAGATTTTACTCTATATTTTTTAACCCTCTGTACAAAACTTTCACTTGGCACAGAAGTCAACTGGTGTGTATGTGAGTGCGTAGTTGATACCCAGACAGTGATCCTGAACACTGGCCAGGATTCAATTCAGTGCAATTCAACTATTCATTTATTTTCATTTTTCTTCTACCCACAAAACGTAACACATGATAAATCATGATTGACATTATAAGCACAAACATTTGCCTTTGCAACAGGTTAATGATATCGATAAACATAAGACCGCATACTGGCGAAAAAGTAATACAAAGCCATGCTTCAGTTGAAAAAAAAAAAAAAGGAATTAGAGGCCCACTAAAAAGCAAAGCTTGTATATTGTCAACCGCTCATAAAACTTATGAATTCCTTATTTACAAACACTTGTAACAAATAATTGATATGATATACGTAAGGGCGGGACAAAACAGGAAAACACAACAACATGACACAACTTGCCAGAATAGATTAAAAGAATGGAAGGACAGAACAAAAAAGAAAGAAAGAAGAGAGAATGAGAGAATGTCTACTCGCTGTACAGGGGAAATGGAACAGGGGATGAGTGAGAAAGTGCTTCATAGAGTTGGTGCTGCATGCAGCTGTGCAAGGATTGTGATGGCTACTTCATTACATAATAATGAATTCATTGATTGAATGATTTGTGGATGGATGATGAACCGTGAGGTTGGCGAAACCTATAGCTATTTAAAAAAAAAAAAGCATATCAGAGAGGATTGAATAAGAAGAAAATAATCAATTTGCGCTTTAAAGAATACAAATAAGGGATTTTCTTTTTATTTCACAGCTCAGTGAGTTCCAAAATCTGGGACCGGTGTTTATAAATGTATTCTGAGCCAATAAAGTTCTCAGGAGGAATAAATGAAACTCGTTAGATTGCCTAGTGGGATAATTATGAAAAGACTGGTTCCGTGGGAAAATTGAAGTGAAAATACTTGGAAGCCCATTTTCATTGTAATTAAATATACACTGACCAAGTTGAAATGAAGCACAAATCTTCGTTAATTTTCAAAATCTTATGCTAAGTAAATAGTGGCTCTGAATAAGAACGTGGCGGGAAGCCGCAAATGATGTTAAGAGTTTTTTTTTTTTTTTTGTAATAACGTTAAGAGCCTTTTTTTGTAATAACAGTAATTTATCTAGTAAAGTTTGATGGGCGCTAACCCATGCTAGGAGTCCGTAATGAAGATTAAGTAACATCACAGAAAAGTACGTCAACAAATTAGATAATGCAATATGAAACTTGAGTTTATTAATAATACCAATGTTACGTGAAATTATTTTCAAATGTTAGTGATATGCGGCCTCCACGAAAGTTTATCGTCCACTGTGATACCAAGGAATTTTATAAGAGATACTCGTTCTAACAGAGGGTCATCAAAAATAAAATCTGTGCCTAAAGCTTCTATAGAATTGCTAAAAAAGTATATTTAGTTTTCTGGAGATTAAGTGATAATTTATTAGCTCTTATCCACTGAGTTACTTTTTTCAATTCGGAATTAACGATGCGTCCAAGAGTATCTGGATTTTGGTGAGAAAAAGAAATATTTGAATCATCAGCAAAAAGTATAAAATGAAAGTATGTCAAATGATCTGCAAAAGTCATTGATATAAATGATCAAAAGTAAAGGTCCTAATAAACTACCCTGTGAGACGCCACATTTAATGAATTCTAAACTTGAATTGAATACGTATTGTTTTCGATTTTTTATGTAACTCCTGATTGGAATGTTCCATTAGTTATTCATGAGGAATTCCGCTATCACAGCTAGTCTTTATTCGTTCTGAAATGTGTTGTACCCCACATTTAAACATGTGCTTACTTTTTTCATGTGCATGCATTTCGTCCTTTGCCATAAATTCAGACTAGCAGTGCCCAGTTCAATCCATCGTGAATAATTAATAAAGCATTCCTGTATAAATTTCAGGTTTTTACAGAGGGTTAAAATATGTACATATTCTTTAACCCTGGTGATGTATTGCTCGCCAAATTATATGTGCATAAAATAATATTAGGTGTTACAAAAAACATTTCACACTTTCGATGCTTAATAGTTCGAAAACTACAGTGTATATATCAGATAAACCTGACATTGATATGGGTAGTAGCTGAATAGTGTACAATTTCGTTGGAGGTGATTTGAATATACAAACCTGTATCATTTTCATGAAATCCATGACTAATTTCAGAGTTAGGTTTCAGATTTTGTTCAAATTTTAACCCTCTGTAAAAATGAACTTTATAGAGGAGTGCTTTAAATTTGTGGAAATTCTTAACTACGTGTATTTTTTTTTCTTTAAAAATGAAAATGTACGGTAACGGAAGTGTGATTGTAGATGGTATTACTGGTAATTTGTTAAATACTGCAGCTATCCCATATTGCACATGCAGAATTTGCTGCAGGTCTATGTCGGTGTTATTTCATCATCACCATCACTCTTGAGTAATTGATCTTACATAATAAGTCATTAGAAACATACAGCATTAATGACTTATCTAATCCAATCCATTGGATCTCTCATCTTAGGACAATGAGTGGAGAAGGGAAGGCGATATTATGCAAAACGTTGTTTGTCAAAAATTTCTCATCAGACCCCGTACAGATCAAATCAACATTTCAGGAATTTCACGTTATTCACTCGAATAGAAAATTGTTTTGTATCTGCTATGGTGAAATTCTGTCAATTTAACATTTTAATCACGTCCAAAAGTTTTTGCACCTCCGGAAAGAACACGACTGCCTTATTTCTTTTTTTTTTTTCAGAAGGGGTTGTCTAAAAACTGAATCGGTAACAAGTAAACCCTAGGCTAGGTGGGCCGGCATCTATGTGTATATAGCAACTATACACTTCTTTTAAATGTCATAAAGGCAATGTGTTTGCTGGCATTCGGGCGAATTCTAAAGGAGGACATGGATCCCCCCCCCCACCTCAGTAATCTACCAAAATAACAAGGCCTAGATGGTTACTAGCCAAAATAAGATTATATTTCTGAAATCCAAGACGAAAACGTGTATGTTGCATTTGGAAAATATCGATACTTACCAAAATAATATGCGCGGGCTATGTGCCCGTAACCGCACCTTAACAGTAACTTGCACAATTCTGTCCTAGACGGAGACATAGTTTCGGCCTGTTCGTGCAGGCGTCGTATAGTTTCATTTGTTCCCTTATTGCTTGACGTTGAGCAATGACCAAGTTGAAATTGGATCAACCGGTGAATACTGTAACCCAACGCTTGGGCGAATGGATAGACATCTGTCATGAGTAGGCGCATGGCCAGTCGGAGAATCTCAGCCTTGGAGGTTACGCTCTTTTCTTTCTTCGCAAGAAGTTCCTCTGTGAACATTGACAAATATGAAGCAATGTATCGACAAACAGAACTGAGCATGATTATGCATACATTACATTGTTTCGATGCCGTATTTTCATCGGAAGTCAGATAACTTTGCATATAGCACCTTACTATCCATCCTATCACATTCTCTGACAGCATATCATTCGCATCGTGTTTCTGTCGAGTTAATCAGACTCTAAGTGAGGGAGAGAGTTGTCACAAATTTTCAGTCTGCTAGGAGAGATAAAAGAATTGCAGATATCAATCATGAACGATAATGTATCAAGATTATCCATAGGAATTTCGTCGTTGCAGCCAATAATCAATTGGATGAGGTGTCATGGATGAGCTGCTTAACGTTCTTCTCATTCTTGTTTCGTTGAGCGTAAGTATTAATGCAAACGAGTACATTACAGATACTCATTTCCCATAATATTGACATTTAAATACTCACACACAATATGATATAGGCCTAACCTAACAGTCCAAATAATCTATCAAATAAAAATATGTATACAAGGGTCGTGATTCTTGAACTTCAAAGCTGTCTTCTTTTTTTTTTATTCGTTCTACATCTCACTACCTACTAACTAGAGGACGTTAAGGTAGCTGAAAAAAAAATATCGCATATGGACATTGCGTTTGAGTTGCGAACAGAAGAGATGTGTACTTTGTGTAAATGTGAAAGAGCAGTGAACGACTTTCATTTTATCTTGCCCATCTTAGTGATCATATACTTCTTGTTTTATATCATAAGAATCTGGAATTGGTCCAGCTAGAATTACAAGTCGATCCAGAATGACAGCATTTGAAAAACAAAGAACCTCTGACCATGCAGACTGTGTGTGTGTGTATTTTATTTTCCTGGTATATATGGTGTGAGATTTATGCACCAATTTCCAGAACTCAAGATACCCGTGATCACGGAATATAACGAAATAAAATCAATGAAAGTTGGATTTACTATGCTTGGCGTTCGTCCTTTTCAGAATTTTCCGGATCATTCTTCGATAACCAACATCTTCTTCTTCTTTCTTCGTTCCAGAAAGTGCGAGAACTATGTCCATATCATCAACCGACCCTGGGTTCTCAAGTTTTAGATATTCTGCGATGCTTCGCAGCGCCTCCGGGTCGGCACACTTCCTGATGAGTCGAATTTCCTCTATGGTTATGCGGCTAACTAGATGTAGAACACACACACCCACACACATACACACACACAAGAAACAATAGAAGAATAGGAATGATTATTCTGCATTCGTTATATCTAAAAATCACAATGGGGCAAAGCATACCAGCATACCAAATAGATATTGCATGCTTGCTTCACCAAACCAACAATCCTTTGACCTATCCGCCGTACTTATGATATCATAACAATACTTTTGGGGTGGATGTCATTCAGGGGTTTGCTAGTTGTTTGTTTTGATGTTGGTCCGAATCATTACAGCTGAACCCATGAGCGAAAAGCGAGACACCATTTCTATCAACAACAAAAAAATCGAAAAAGGAGGCAAACAAACGGACAAACAAGCTACAAAAATGCAGACAAACAGTAAAAAGAATTATTTTGTTTTGAAATTATGCAATTATGTAGTCTTAAATGCAAACTAAATTCAGACATTATTGAATTGATTTTGACTGACCAGCTTGTCAATTTAGACTTCAGGATAATTTAGAAAATTCGTCGGGAAGTCTCACAATTTAAGAAAACATTGACTGCAAAAAGGCAATTCCGGCTTTGGAATAAATTTGAAAGCTTTACTTAAAGATGAGTTAATCAATATATAAAAGTCCTAAAAAAAAACACAAAAAACGATTTATTGCATGTTTCCTGTGGAGGTGTAGTGGCCGAGTGGACAAGAACGCGCGATTCTGAATCGCATGAGCGCGATTTGTGTTCGTGGACCTTCAGCAAGGCACTTTATCCACATTGCTGCTCTCCACTCAGGAGTATAAATGGGTATCCGGTAGGATGAGAATGTTTATGTTTGCTGATCAGCATGTGCGCGCCTGTAATGGCGACTGGCTGGAATGCTCCCAAGGGAATGGAGGGTGAGCACTGTCAGTGCTGGCGAGAAATAAGGTATTCAGACACCGGCGCACAGTGGGCCAGAATGAGCTCAAAGTGCGCCAAAATTATATTCCGTGGTTTCTTTTTATCCAAATTTGGTGTCTAAGGGTACTTGGGGGTGTAGAATTGATTGAATATAATTTCAAACTCATATGACGTCACTGTGATGCTTTTTTTTTTCATTGGCTACCAAAAATCTGTCTGTAAATGACGAATAAAGCAATGCAAATCTTAGGCTGTTATTTTTTTTTCTTTGAAGATTAATTTATCTTTTCACATTCACTGACACTGCTTATATACTACCATTGAATACACGATGCTTACATGTCATAAAAAGTATATAAACATTCGGGTTTCGTTAAAAGAATCGAATTTATGCTGAAAGTTCCATATTACACACGTACTGCAAAATGATACTGTTGTCCGTGTAAACTAGTTAGAATATAAGTTTATGATGTACGCTGTACGTTTGGGTGATTTTATTCACTTTATTCTAGCAGGACATAAATGTGCGATATAAGATCAATCTCCGACATAGTTCTTATCTCTCTACTTCATAAATAACCTTAGGCCTATGCCATATCAAAACGTAAAAAAAAAAAAAACATTTTGTCTAATTTTAATGGAAAGATAACAAATTGTAAAGTCAGTAATCAGGAAAATGAAAGGTTATGACTTAGCAGCTAAGAATGAATCTATGAAAGTTTACTTGGAAAGCTAAAATAAAAAAGATTTTTTTTTTTTTGAATGAAAAATTTATCGGAATCACTATCATATGAAATTATAAATTCATCCACGTTCCACAATGATTTTTTTTTTCTCATCAGTCGTCGAAGCAAAGTTTTTTTTTGCTTCCGACAACCCACAAAGTGTATGGGATCACAGTCTGATAAATCCGACTTGTATTGGTCGCCTATCAGGTCAATGTCAGACATGTCAGGCATGATCCGATGAGGCAAGATCGTCCGATGAGGATCACGCGAGCAATGTCTGACATTGACCTGCAATCGGATTCACAAACTGCGATCCTATATACTTTGCTGAGCGGCCGGAAAGCAACAGACTTTGCTTCCAACGAGTAACCGATGAGAACAAAATCTCTGTGTTGTGGCAGGTGTATAACGTTCTATCTGCATATGTCAAGAGTAGGATCGAAGTATTTAGGTGTCCATACAATATGTATCGCAGTGGGAATAGCTATGTTTACAGTAGTGGCTATGACAATTATGGACAATATGGCTATAATTATGGCCTTGGCTATGTGCAATTATGTACTCTTTTATCTACGGAGGAGGGGTCTTTTAGGTGCCGGAATAGCCCTATAAATGTATTTCATAACTCTGTTTGCCTCTTATTCAGTGTTATTCATGTTTCTGTGCCTTTAACGTGCGAGAAAAAAAAATACATTTAAAAAAATGTCGCCCTCATGCGGCCCCGTATGATATAACAGCATTCCTAAGCGGCTGCAAGGTCCAAAATAGACGTAATGTGTCGCGGAAAATCGGCTCTAACGCAAAAAGTGGCAAAAGGTGGCAGCCAAATCTGGTATCAGCTTACAGCTGAGACATCAGGGAATGTGGTGGTAATAGAATTTAGTTGGAAATCCGTGGCAATCTAAACTTTTCATTAGGGTATATTAAAAAGACAAATAATTAGCCTCTTTTCCAGGATATTTAGCGTAAAATATTCACGAACATTAAGTTTCTTTGCATTTTTACGGCATTCATAACGTAAAATGAACTCTGAGAAATATGTGGGAGAAATTACAGGTTGATATCTCAAAAAATACATGTTGAAATTACTTATTTATTAAAGAGGTTACAATTTGCTTTGAAACTCTTAAAATATTGTATTTTGCTACTTCAGGTAGGAAATATACCCCTTTAATGTACATACCTGATTTAAATATTTTAATGATATATTCTTCAAAGTATTGCCTCTCAAGAGCGCATGTCAAAAAAAAAAAAAAATCCCAAGTGCCCAAAGTGGCTTTTGGCGCACTTTGGTATCTCTCTGGCCCACTGTGCGGCGTAATAATAGAATGTATACGCTTTGAGCACTCTACAGAGTGGATCTAGCGCAATATAGATTCATTTTATTATTAATGCTAAGTATTATTATTATCATTATTATTATTATTATTGCTATTATTGTAATTGTAATTATTATAATTATTATTATTATCATTTCCTAAGGCTAACACCATTAATTATGAATTGTAATTTAAATTTGTACTTGTGTTTATGGTATATATAATTTTCAAAGTTATTGTTTTATACAATTATGCATTTTGTATATTAAGTATTATGATTATTGTGCATATGCGGCACATTTGTAAACCGATCCTTTCAATTCTGTACTGCTGATCAGTCTTTCTTACCACGAAATGAAATAAAATAAATGATGTAACAGAGGCGGACTAATATGAAATTAACATTTCACTCTGCTTCCGAACGAAAACTTACACACATTAAGGAAGCCGTATATCCGCCGCACACCTATATCTATCATCATCATGACTGATGTCACTCTTTTTCCTAACTAATCCATGCTCTTCATTGCTCATGTAAACAAACACAAATAAAAACATACATAAGAAAACGTCGGGTGAAGAAGGAAAGAGAAACAGGGAGAGAAATAGATATCTGGACGTTCATGTCTCTTTAAGGAATATGGGATATAAGTAAAAAGAAGAAAAAAAAACACAACTAAAACTAACAAAAGAAAAAAGGAACACTCTTTAATAGTGCTACAATCATTATAATTATAAATATTATCGTCAAACTGCTTTTGAAAGACACGTTAGATTTGTTGCTTTCTGCTTCTTTTCTCGCTTGTATATCTGTATGTCTCAGTTTTTTTTCAAAGAAAAAAAAAATGAAATCATTCGAAAGAAGTAACAACTCCTTCAAAGTTATGCGGCTATGAAAGGCACATGTAAAGAAATGCTTACCTAAACCAAAATCTTCGCGGTCCTTATTGTGTCCTGTTTCATGACCTGCATAGTGTAATGGTTTACGTAGAAAAGGCATATGCTTTTATGTATGGAAAATTGTTAATGTAGAGATGGAAATAATATAATAAGAAGACTGTCAGATTAACCATTCCACTGTGTGACGAGGGGAGGGGTAGAGTATAAGGATTCATTTCTACTTACATCATACATGACATTATACTCGTCATTATCATAATAAGGACTATTTTTGAAGTTGTTACTAAAAATCTCACTTTTTTTTCCTTTTTTGGCCAGGAGATTAAATCTTTAATATCAGAAAATGTATTTCCATACTTTAATAACCTTATTTAAAGTTGGTTTTACAAGTTCACACACTACATTTCATTTTCTTTTTCCCCTTATGTTGGAAGATAACGTACATAATAAGTCAGGTAAAGAGAAAATGAGATATAAGTGATTAACATACTAATTTGTTAAGAATGCTTGCCCTAGACAAAAATATTATTGCAAGAATGTGTCATGTTTAAACTAAGGCACAATCACACAAAAATACAAAATAAAATCATATTTATCTCTTTTGTATTTGACATTATCTTTCCTCAGGCACTACAAACAGCTTGTTTGTTCAGGGAATGATGAGTGATTATCATGGTCCCAACGAATACCTATTTTCCTTCGCAACCAGCTGGCCACTGGCTACGTTCTATTCGCATTATATTCGAACCAGAAATCGATCTTGTCATCTTCTGACTCTACCTTTGAAACCGTATAGTGCAGCGGGGGGGGGGGGGGGGCTTATATGTACCATACTAATGAAGTAGCAGTGACTAAATGAAAAATTAAGACGTCCAACTCGGCTGTGTGCATCACTTAGAATGATAACATTTCTTTCTTTATTATTCCATTGCGGGACTGCAACCTAGAAGAAAGAAACGCCCATACCCGGTACATGCGATTAATACGAATTTTTACCATTTTCTCCCTCCCACACCATCTTTGTTGTCGCATTTTCCTTCTTTGAATTCTTTCAACCCGGAGTTGTTATTTTTTTTTTATTTTTTTTTTATTTTTCTCAATATGTTGATCTTCGGCTTAGGGCATCAATGGAGCTGCAATGTCGGGACAAACCATAAAAACTATAAAAACGAAACGATGTCATTTGTTTCTGTTTAAGAAATGGAAAACTAAAAGCTCACTTTAGACAGTCTAAAGTAGCAATAGGATACGTTCAAAAATACACAAGCAAAACAACAAACAAGAAAATCTCATAATGTGTTTTATCATACTCCTCTTCCTCCTCCTTGTCAATATCTTTTTTTTTTTTTTGTTGCAAGTAAGAAATATCTGTGCAAGGATTAGTGCCCTCATTTCTTAATGAGTAGAGAAAAGTACAATTGTAAAATAGGGTAGGGGTGAGTGGGGCGATCAGGGACGCGGGAGAAGTGGGACACCTCTCGTATTTCCAAAAGTTTTGGACTAATCAGCTTTCATGTCATTCCTTTCAGGCATTTGGCATCAGAGTTTAATCACATTGTTAACTGCTCTGCATCAACCCTGAGGGGAAATTAAATCTTGAATCTTTTTTTTTTTGTGCGTGTTTTTTTTTTTTTTTTTGGGGGGGGGGGGGGGGCATTAAGAAGCGCTTTCTGAATTCATCGTACGGCTTTAGCAGGCGCGCACACACAAACACACACACACAACACAACACAACTAACACACATGTAAGTCCTCCTTAAGCATACACAAGATTTTAGAAAATGCAGCAATATTAGTAAAATGCATTAGTGAAAGTTTGAGGAAAATCAGACAATCCGTTCAAAAGTTATGATTTTTTTTTAAGTATTCACGTAGTCACTGCTGGATGTGAAGACTACTACAGTGCATGATGCCACATGCTCTGATGACTTCAGTAAGCACGAAAACTCACTGGACACAGCTGCACTATAGTTATTATCAACATTTTCCTCTCCAATCATGCATTTCGTAACATCGAGCGAATCTAATGCCCCAGCCACACAGTGCTTTACGATGAATCTAATGCCCCAGTCACACAGTGCTTTACGATGGGTTACGTCCGCCGCGGGTAGATACGGATGAGTGGACGCAGGGGGACGCAGCGTGGACGCAGGCATCCGCAGGGACGTATGTAGACGTAACTGTCCGTAACTCATCCGTAAAGAAACGCTAAATGACGGCGCAGAGTGATTCTACGGATGCAGACTTACGCCAGCAACCGTAACCAAACGTAATGACAGATGTATTCGTAACTGAACGTAACTATCCGAAGCTTGGACGCAGACCATCCGCAAAAAAAATACCTCCCGTCCGTTTGCGTTCCTTTACGTCCATCGTAAGTATCCGAAAATAACTGCAAGTTAACATATCACAACACTTTCGTCCGCTTACGGATATTTGCGGACGGTTACGGATGCTGCGGACGATTACGTTTTCCGTTTTCCACTCGCATGTGAACACAGAGAGTCGTGGGAAGCCACACAACTCGTGTTGCCAAGCTGCAGCGCATTTACCTGAAGGAATGCTACAACACAGTCGGAGCAGAGGAGAGGCAGAACCCGCATGGTCAAATTATGAAATTTCTCCCACATATAATGGTCATTTTAGGTGGCACCAATATACTCATGGCATCGGTTGACCCTTGGTGCTGAACGTTTTTTCTTGCACTCGATCTTTGAATGTATGTTTTTCGAAAAGGCAATATTTTGGGTAGGGGATGGGGTGACAGCATTTTATTCACTTTTCTGGCCGGGGAAAGTGTGGGACAGCGATAACTATATAAAATAAGAATGAATTTAGTATTTCTCTATAGTCTTACCCACTTTACGCTCCACGGAATGTGCATTACATTTTATATTGTACTTGCGTGTGGGAGGGGCGTTTGAAAGTCTTGATGTCTTTTTTTTCCCCTGGAAATTTAATAACAATTGTTTATCATAAAAATCTGCTTAACATAACCTAATAAGACATGAATATCGCTGCACAACGACAGCGTAACCACAGTTTGTCTATTCCATGACTGTAAGTAATAATTTTCTTCCTCTAATGTTTGACTTATCGATCTATATTGTATTCTATTTGTGGTATAATCATGTTGTGTATTACTAACTTTTATGAAGTTTATTCATATTTGAGTTGCACAAATCAAATTCAAAAATTCAAGTTCAAAATTTCATATATCTTTTATTACTGTAAAGCAATTTAAAGGGTTACCATTTTTTTTTCACAACTTGTACGTAATTCAATTTCAGTTTTCCCCTGGGTGCAATGCAAGACGGTCCAATATGTGATAATCTTGCTGTCATAATACACTGACTTAGCAGGGATCGTCACAGAAAACCATACTGTCCATAATTATTTATAACAATCTGTAACTATTCGTAACTGTCCAAATATATCCGCAACTCTCCGCAAGTGTTCAGAACTATTATTTGCCAATTCATAAGAATATCCGAAA
This sequence comes from Diadema setosum, assembly GCF_964275005.1. Taxonomy (NCBI): domain Eukaryota; kingdom Metazoa; phylum Echinodermata; class Echinoidea; order Diadematoida; family Diadematidae; genus Diadema; species Diadema setosum. The sequence continues at coordinate 33,335,809 of NC_092690.1, forward strand.
GTGGACGTAAGTATTCTCATCTGGTCGTATTTGTCCGTATCGCCCGCATTTTTTCCCCATATGTTTTGCAGAAATTTTCTGGTGACGGCAAAGGATCCGCGGGAGTCCGCAGAAAAATGACTTTTTGAACGTAACGCCGGACGCAGAGCATTATGTAGTCCACTTCCTGGACTGTATTCGTATGCAGTGTACCCGCATACGTACGGACGTACGTTGATGGTGTCTGTATGTACACTGTATTAAGGCCCGGTCCCACTGGCCGACGGACACAAAGCGTATGCAGAAAGGACACAGCGGACGAGCAAAATTTCGGGGATGGCTTCATCCGCTTTCATCCGCTCCAGAAATTGACGAAAATTGGCGGTAACAGAACGGAAATAGAACGGACGTGGGTAGTATGAAGCGGGGATGTTAAACGGATGTTCATCGGAAGCCTAGCGGATGAAAGCGGATGGAAGGGGATGACAGCTCCGAAGGGGTTACCGGAGATAATTGCGAAACGGACGCATAGCAGAAAAAGCGGATGCAGAGTGGATGCAGAGCGGATGCAGAGCGGATGAAGGGGGGATGCTTTCGAAATGCTTTATATACGAGATGCATACGCTTACATCCTTTCTATTAACGTGCTATTAACGATGTAAAGATGTTCCACGTACCATATCTTTCCTCCCTCTTTCCGTTTTTAGCTGCAGCGGATGTGAGTTGCGAGGATGCCCAGAGGATGTAGAGAGGATGCAGCGGACGTTTAAGGGATGCCGCACGGACATACAACGTTTGTTGCTCGTATGTCGCGGATTTACATCGTACACAGCGGAAAGTTCATCCGTTCTAAAAGTTTTAAGCAGCTTAAAACTTTTTGCGCGGATGAAATCACAGTGGACGGATGCTCGATGGATAGAGCGGATGAAACACGTATGCGATGGGTACACAGCGGATTCGTAGCGTTTTCCAACGGATGGCAAGATTTTTTTGTACGCTTTACATCCTCTTTGCATCCGTAAGTGCAGTGGGACCGGGCCTTTACACAATTCTCCCCACCTGAACTGGACGATTTTGATCGTCCGCATTCCCCACTAACACACGCATACACATGCAAGCACCCACACACAATGCGCCCAAACGCTGATTTTTTTCGGGAGTACCAATTGGTGGAGTGTCGCAATCAGCGTTTGGGCGCATTGTGTGTGGGTGCTTGCATGTGTATGCGTGTGTTAGTGGGGAATGCGGACGATCAAAATCGTCCAGTATCTGGACTAAGCATTATGTGACTGGGGCCTCTGACCCCGTTTACAGGCCGAGCCCGGCCTCAATTGCGCGGCCGAGCCTCGCAATTTTGTCTGTTTACACTGCTGGGCTCGGCCGCGCTTTTAATTCAAACCTTTCAATATTTTGTCGTAGTGGCGCTCTGCTTGTAAGCAAACGCAATTTGGTATAGTCTGGTTTTCAGACCCTTTGCCAACTGGATTCCGTTGCGACGAAGTCGCCGTTCGGGCAAAGGCCTTTGCCGAAGGAAAACTCCTTTGTAGGACAAAACCACCTTAAACTATACTAGTTGTCGACGTTGAGGGGGTTAATATCGTGAATAGCGAAATAGTACGGGCAGATGGTCTGGAAGGCAGACTAAAATTGGCCGCGCGTTTGGCCCAGTTTGCGTTTACACCAAGAAGAGGCCGGGCTCGGCCGCGGCTCGGCCGCGGCCGAGACCACCTCCAGAGCGAGGCCAAATGCGAGGCCAATTTTGGCCTCGCATTTGGCAAAATTGGCCTCGCATTTGGCCTTTCGCGCGTTTACACTGAAGCGGGGCTGGGCTCGGCCGCGGCTCGGCCGCGGCCGAGCCTCGCACTGTAAACGGGGTCTTTGATTCCATATAGTAACTATTGCAGTAACTATTGCCCCATCTGTGCCAATCATCATTCATTAGTGAATTACTCTCAAATTTCAGTCTTCCAATAGGACAACAAACTACAGACCGTAATACAAAACTTGGTGAATGGCCTATTCCCACTGTCGATTGCTTACTTTCTTTTCCCGACGGTCTGCCTTGCTTGTTTTGGATGAATAGACTTGGCTCCTTCTCGCCGTAGATGGCGTATTGGTCCTGTTCGATGCATGCTGTTACAGCCCAGTCAAGAGAAGAGCGATTTTGACACTTGACGTAATCTTTGCAACAAGCAGGTGTGACATATTATTAGATATCTGACATCTGCTTTCCTTGATGCGATATTGACATATCATTGGGTTAACATTAACTATTTGTAGAACCCAATTACAGGCTTCCACTTTTAGTTGTATAGACGCTACGAACAAAATGGCTCAAATTCAAGAAGGTGGTAAATTTGAAACCGTGGTTTAATCAATGTTTGTTTTGTTTGTTTGTTTGTTTTTCGTAGCGCCAATGCCACATGGCTTATTTCCTTACGAAATCAACTATTACGTCGACGAAATGATCATTTCGTAACAAAATTTCTTAACAAAATAAGGCCATACAACGCTTGGCGCCCCATGCAAATTGGCCATATCTTAAACTATGGTTTCATTTGTATCGCTTTCGTGAATTCGATCCATAGTGGATAGCTCGAGAGTACGAAAGTGGGACAAATCATTTAAATGGAACTAATTTCTAGAAGAGCTTCATCAAGCTTCACACGCTGCTTCTCCACTCGTCCTCTCCCTCCTTTTCTCTGTCACTTTTGTTACCGTTATGTTATCTAACATTACGATAGCATAACAGTAAATTGTGTTAAAAATTGCTTTTTAGTGTTCATACTTTTATAAAATGCACCACAACCTTTACACAAATTCAACGTTCATTTTATTAATATATGATTAAAAAATGATATACTCAGTAATCACATGATACCTGCAACGTCTTGGCGATCGCATTTTTCAGCAGCTTCACGAAGTCGACATCTAATCTCGTAATTGCTGCATTCTCCGTTCGACACCCAGTCTTCCAGCAGCTTGTCTGTTCTAAACAACCATTCTAAGTTCTCCCTGTTTCTGGCGTCTATGTCTTCTGACTTCATATGTGTTTCTCTACCTAACGACTCGACGTGCCGTCTGGTTATTGTCAGGGCCACTGTCTCAATGTCAGCCTTATCCAGCGGCTTTTTGTTCTTTTCTGAAACTGAATTAAGAGAAAATATCATTACATCAACTTTTCGATCTTCTCTCTATTCGCCTCTCGATTGCTCACCAAGCATCGTATGACACTATATCCAATGTTCTTTCAATCCCTTTCACTACAGGAAGTAACCATGAGTGTTGGTTTTTAATCCATTCAGATTTCTATTTCGCTTGTGGACAATCATCAATAAATCAGAAGATACCATTGAAATTACTGAGCTCGGGACCTAGTGTAACCTTTATAAGAAATCACGGTGTTCATGTGCCTCACTATTCAAACAATACACACAAGAAAGGTTTGGTCCGTCTGTTATCTCGTGTGCTGTAAGATTAATTGAACAAAACAAAATCATGGGAGACACAAAATAAACCTGCATTCTACCAACGCACTGCTTAACCAATTATGGAGTACATAAAAAACAAGATCACAATGGGTGTGTATTCTGTAAACCAGGTATGCGTAAAGTGGCACAATGTCGAGAATAACTGATCGACTGTATCTAAAGGGACTGTACAGTACTGGTTTAGGTGGGGATTCATGTTTAGAACTTTCCTAAGTGATATACTGAAAAACCTCTTATGAAAATACGAAAGAGCATGTAATTCTAAGAAGAATTCAACGGTTATTTCATGGAAATTGGTGTTCAAATGGCTGAGATATCCAAAGAGTGATAATAATAAAAGACTACAGGCCACGCCTTTTATAATGATCTTTTTGTTTCACCTTTTTTTTTTTGATATCTCAGTCATTTTAAAATCAATTTTCATCAAATAAACTCTTGATAACCCTTAGAATCGCAGTCTATTTGACATCTCATAGAATGGTTCCTGAATATCACGCAAAATGTTAAAAGCTAAATCCTCACCTCGACGAGAACTGTACACACCCTTTAATTATTATGAGGGTGTGCCAGAAATAAACAAAAACAGAAAAATAGATGCCTGCTGCTTTTAGTGAAACTGTCTTCTTTCACTTTTCGTCTTGCTCATTTATTTCTCTCATTTTCTGCCTATCATTTCTAATACACTTATTTATTACTCGGGGACATTGATCGCTAGCGTCAAAAATCACCCATAGCCTTCATAATATTATGACCATTGAATCATTTCATGATATGGTAAAGACACATGATTCTGAACTTTATTCAGAGCAAAGTACTAACGTTTGTGCAATTTCTTCCTAATCTGCGTTTCTCTTATCAAACCAAAACTAAGGTTTCTGAAATAATTACTATCATCTGTATTGGTTTCACTTTGAGAGACCATTCAAACTGTTTTGTAAATCTTGCAATTTTGAACAAATTCATGGCACTCCTGACTGTCACATGGTCCAAGTTGAGATGTATGTGCCAAGGTTTGTACTTTTGGAAAAATGTATACTTACTCTGGAAAAACGTCTTAGCAACTGCCTTACAACCAGCTTTTTCTACAGCCAAGCAAAAAGCCACCTTGACGTTAAAAGATTTGCCCTCTTCCACTGCCATCTTCTGTAGTTTTATGTCTTCTTCTATACGCACAAAACGCGTCGTCTCCGTCCCCACACTAGGCACTATGTAACCATCTGCCCATTCTTTCAGCTTCATAGAACACTTCTCCGCCAACGCTCTTGTATTCCCTGCTTCGAGATCCATTTGAGTGTTTATGTCTAGATGCTTCAGCAGCGCCTTCACTTGTTGAGGCTGTTTGCCGACACACCACAAAACATGACTGATGTCGTCATGAGAGAGCTCGCAGTGCTTCTGACGATACTCTGAAAAGGAAAGATTGAGGAGGAAGTTTATCTAAAAATAAAGTAAGAAACAGAACGAATATAATATTCTGTTACAGTACAAAAGTTTGCTGGAAAAGAGTACCTTTTGACCTTTTGACCTTTTGATCGTAGTGTCATCAATCCACCTTTCAGACTGCGTAACTTCCCGAAAAAAAAAATGAACAAACATGGGAAGACTCGTCATACATTGTATTTTGACAATGATTAAAAAAAAAAAAGACTAAACTGCAAATTCTGGTGCCTAAGTTTGCCCTGCCTTGAAGCGGGCCACTCTTCGTTCTTAAACAAAAAGCAAACAAACGAACAAACGAACCATACAACAGCAACAATTTTAGCATATATTCCTCAATGCACATCTTACAAATATGCAGAGCATTTTATAAAAGAGGATTCTCTCTCTCTCTCTCTGTCTCTCTTCATATATCTATTTATCTATCTATTTATTACTTTCTCGAGTTTTGGATAATCGGGGTGACCCCAAGAGGGGGAGGGTATACCCATTTATACATTAAAAAAAAAAATGTGCATGCTACCAGCCTAGCAATAATACCTGTCCAATTTCGTAAAAAAAAAAAGAGTAATAATAATAATGATAATCATGCGTCCTCCAAAACTAAGGTGTAAATGTGATGATTGGGTCCAAAATTTGGTCGCACCCCCCCCCCCTCCCCGGCCCATCCAGGATCAGCGGTTATAACAGACTTGAAAATACAGTCACCTAGAGTACTTTCTCACAGCTTAGTGTATTGTAGGCCTGTCAATGCGTTTTAATAAAGGGACATCCTGTCACCATAGGGATTACGTGGCAAGTTGGCCTACAAAGAAGATATCTGAAAATGTAGTTTACGCACGACACGCTACGCACGATGGACAAAAATGATCGCAAGACTGCCCTACTTTGGCAAATGGAAGCAAGTGACATCGAGTACAAAATCAATGCTAAAAACGAAGAAAATTGGTTTTTTTGGTATGCCCTTCTACATATAAATTTGTGATGAGAAATAATATCGGTATTCGTGCAAGTCATTATGGTGATGCATTTACCACAATTCGAAGAATTTTGATATTCCCATAGAAACTCATTATTATGTAGCTTGCTTCCTTTTGCAAAAGTATTATAACTTTGTAGTAAACATCAAAAATCTGGCAAAAAGAAGCAAGTGACGATCACATCATAAGGAGAATTTGATTTGTTTATTCAATTAAAGAGATATGCTTATATTGACATATTTTGGCATTCACAGCATGTTTTTATGATGTTTAAAGAAGAACACATGATTTTTTCAAGAAAATAATTTGTTGCCATGGCAACAGCCAAAGACGTTATTAAGAAAAATGGCAACATGTGAATTCCGGTTCAGCACACCCAACATAAAGGTAATAGCTCACACACACACACACACAGAAAAAAAAAAACAAAAACCTCTAAACTCTACAGAAATTGATCATTTATTTCATTCTTTCTTTCCTTTTTAATGAAATACCTTTTCTTTGCATAAAAGAAAAGTTTTCCTCACGTTGTTGCCATAGCAACGATAATGATGTGGGATGAACATAATAATAAAAAAAAACCTGATAATCATCATAGCAATTTCTAATGAGTATAGGCCCTTGTATGCTACGCAATCTTTTCATGTTTTTATGCTTTTCATGAAAATATTTATTTATTATTGTTATTTTCTTTTTTTTTAATAGTTACCCTGGCAACCGTCGTTGCTATGAGGTAACCGTGACATTCTAAAATAAATATAAATATGTTTATATTGATTTAGTTTGGAAATTACAGCATGTTTTTAAGATGTTTAATGAGGAATACATGTTCTTTTAAAGAAAATAAGTTGTAGCCATGGCAACGGCTAAAGATATCATTTAGAAATATGGCAAAAGATGGATTCGTGTTCGGGACCCCCAAAATAGGTGAAATAGCAAAACAAATCTAACTCTCAAGATATTTATTAGCTACCGATTTATTTCAATCTTTCTTTCCTCTAATTGAAATACTTATTTTTTCCTTTAAAAGGCAGCTTTTGTAATGTTGTTGCTACGGCAACAAAAATAATGTGGAATGAACATAGTGGAATAAAGCTAATAATCAAGATAGTAATTTCTAATGGATATTCCACTCAATATTGTCCTGTTTTCTTGCTAATGAATGAAAAAGTTATACGTTTCTTTAAAAAATAGATGTTACAATGACAACCGTCATTGGTATAAGGGAACTATAACATTGGAAAATCTGTGATTTTTCAATTTGATTAAGGAGATATGTTTATGTTGACATATTTTGTTGTTTGCAACATGTTTATTATGTTTAACAAAGAATACATGTTCTTTTAAAGAAAATGGTTCGTTGCCATGGCAACGTCCGAAGACGTCATTTAGAAAAATGGCAACAGGTGGATTCGTGTTCAACACCAGCAAAATTGGGGAAATAGCACAAAAAATCAAAATCTATAGAAAATTTTAAAAACGCCCCAATATTGTGACATATTGTGACTATAATACACATTATGCATGCATTGTGTCACTGATCCTCTGATCCTAATAACTGTCAGTGCACTGATCACTGTGAATGTGCATGTAATAGCTGTTCACGTCGATTGGCTGCTGAAGCATTAGGAGGGCCTGAGCAGTTTGAGTGGTGGATTGTGATTGGTCAATTTAGTTTGCTGTTACTTGCTTCCTTTTGCCACCTGAATATCTCAGATATGGGCCAAAATTGTAACTTTTGGATTTTCAGTTAAATAGAGCATAATATGCCAAATCAAAAAAAAAAAAAATCAATATCCATAAAATGTCACTTGCTTCCTTTTGCCGAAATAGAGCAGGTTAGAGCTCAAAGGCTCAAGTGAGCTGTGATTGATACATCAACAACAACAACAAAACAACTAAAGAGTCACACGATATCAAATAAGCACGCCTTATGGAACTCATACGCACTAACACACACACACACACACACACACACACATTCAACTGAAATACATCCCCATCGGCATACAAATCTAAACCAACCTTCCATCTGCTTCCGCAAGATATCATTATTTTGATACGAACTGAGCTGCTTCCACTGCCTTCCCTCTTCAGTCTTCTCTTTCCATCTGCACAGACCTTTATAGATGTCCTCAGGTGGTATCACCAACTGACAGTCATAACCAACTTCGTTCTCGTCAATGAGAAACTGTCTAAGGAACTCAGCGAGGTGGTAGTTATTTTTCGTTTGGGTACTCATATCCCATAGCTCAATGTAGGAAATTGGCCCTGTGTACGATAAATATTTATCAACGTTTTACACTTTCAGTGTCAAGTACGTGACAATAAGTAACTGTCTTTCACAGCAAATTTATGTTAAACAACAATCATTCTGCATGATATCTACCATCCATTGCAGACAGAAGACAATCATTTACTTTTCGGTATTGTTCCAATAGCAAATTTATTCGGACAGACAGATCAACAAGGATGTCAGATTTTACTCCTGATTGTGCAAAAGCCTGGGATGGATCCTGGAAAGGATTTAGGGATAATGATAACATTGAAATGTATGAGGGGAAATTGTCACAATAGGGTAAAAGTTACATTAATTTTTTTTTGAATTAGATATATAGTTTTATCTCAAAACGACTTAACTCCATTTTTTGTCATCTTCAGATATTTGCGATTGAAACTATTGAAAAAAAAAGGTATATGAGAACATATCAGGATATCTGTTATCATAGCTTCAAGATAAGTGTTATTGTGCAACAAGTGAGGTATCATTGCAACTGATTGACAAATTGCCCTGCATCGACGTAAATAAGCACTGAATTGATCAGTGTTTTAGTAGTAGCCATGATACAAAATCAGGGGCGTACACACTCGAGCGGGATTCGAACCCACGACCTCGTGATCACCGGACAGGCGTCATCTCCACTAGACCACAGAGCTTTCGCCCGACAACTAGGGTTGGTTCTAATCCTTATAGCATGCAGCAGGTACTGCGTAATTATTCAAATTCATGAAATTCTTCCGTCGAGATGCTTTCATTGCAACTGATTGACAAATTGCCCTGCATCGACGCAAATAAGCACTGAATTGATCAGTGTTTTAGTAGTAGCCATGATAAAAAATCATAGGCGTACATACTCGAGCGGGATTCGAACCCACGACCTCCTGATCATCGGACAGGCGTCATCTCCAACTAGACCATCGAGCTTTCGCCGGACAGCAAGTGTTGGTTCTAATCCTTATAGCATGCAGCGGGTACTGCGTAATTATTCAAATTCATGAAATTCTTCCGTCGAGATGCTTTGTGGTATCTTTGAAAAGGGTTTAGTGTGCACTTTCTTATTGTATACTCACATTAAAATGTAAACAAGAAAATGAAACCTTACCAGTTTTGCGACCACACACTCTAAATTTTAAATGCTCAAAGTATTAATATGTGATTCCTATCCCTTCTCAGCGACTTTGTACGAGACTAGGAATACAATCAGTTATAAGCACTTGCATGCTGATCGTGTAAACAAACAGTCAGGAAAATGATAACAGTAGTCGTTACTCGACATTAGGGGCACATTAACATTATTAAAGTAAAAGATGCAAAGAAACTAATTCGAAAGTAATTCAATAGCCCATATATATATATATATATATATATTGCTTTTTTTTTTTTTTTTTTTTTTTTTTTACGTCAAACAAGTAATTACTGTTATGGCATTGCTCATGTTCACTTACCAGAGTAATTTGAAATGCTGACTTTCTGCTTTTGCTTTTGCTTCCCTGACGAAAGAAAATGTGTGAATGTGTAAAATGACATACCACATTGTTTCCAGAATAGATATGTACACATGAATACATTAAGCATTAAAGACATAATAGGTACATGTAGGCCTATATGCACATGACTACATAAAACATTGCAGACCAGGTACCGTGGGGCTATCATGTTATGGAAAGGCTGGCCCGGCTTGAATATATTCGAGAATGCCTTTAAACAAATGCTGATCTTGTAGATGGAAATACACACCTTTAGCCGAAGAATCTCAATTGGAATCATTAAAGTTTCTAGTCTCTACTTTATTGTCGTTTCCGTCCCATAATATCATAGTGCCATCACGTTAAAGGCATTCTTATTATAATGCATTGCCGACTACATGACAAAAAGACAGAACAGTAAGTTGTAGAGTTGTCACTTACGTTTAATGCAGAGCAAGCAAAAAACGCCAATCAAAACAGCGAAGATCACAACGACAGCGAAGATAACACCAACGATGAGTCCTGTAAAACAAGAAAAAAAAAAAACATTTCTCTTTGAACACTGAAACAAATCAGATGGAATTTTCTGTAAGATGTGTATGGTAATAAGTTATATTGTAATTTTATACAACGAGATTGTATGTGGATGTGGATGGATTCACTATTATCAAAGTTATCATTGCGGGATCCCGTTGTATATATATATATATATATATATATATATATATATATATATATATGAAGAGTTTGTTTGCAAAAACCGATAAGTCCATTTTTTAAGATTTTGAAGTACGGTCTCTGTCATAAAGTACAAAATAATACCTTTTGAATGATATATTGGTCACTACATATAAAGGTACATTTTTAAAGTTATGGTCAAAAGAAGCAAAAATTTTCTTATTATTCTCTTTATTTTCATTGACCTTTAATCGCAAATATCTCCATTTGGCAAATATGGACTTATCGGTTTTTGCGAACAAACTCTTCATATATATATATATATATACATATATATATATATATATATATATATATATATATATATTCTTGGGGGGGGGGGAGTCATCCTATACAGTGGTATGGTAATAAAAGAGGGCAAGGGCTGTTCCACTGTCAAGTACACTCCATTGCTACAAAATTAATATGCACTACAGCTTTCTATTACATTTATATAGCCCTATATCAGATTATGCATGAAACAAACAAAAATAATATTAATCATCTTTTGAAGGCTCTTTCCGCTGTTCAAGTGTTCGGCATCATCGCCACAAGTTATTGTTGATTGTAAACTGCAAACTACTGCAAACTTGAGATTGATTGGATAATTAAGTAATATTTACATATTCCCAGGGCAAACACCAGAACACAGATCGAGCTGTAAATTACATTAGAACATATCTAAAAGATATATATATATATATATATATATATATATATATATATATATATAGGTAGAAAAAAAAATCACGGAGAATTCCATTTCACAATATTCATTTCACCTTTATTTTTTCCAGCATTCTATCGTATCATCTCTCCCTCTATATCTTATTTTCTCGTCGATCTTTTTCTCATAAGTGGAGTTTCAGCTTTATTAGCAGTTTTCTTTTCATTGGATCATTGGATTTGATATCATTGCCGTCTTGTGTTGCTAACGTACACTATCGTTACTGCATGGTATCGGTTATCTTTGACATAGTAACAATCACGGAAATTGCTTATGCATATCATCTTGCTGTGTGTGAACAAAAAGTAAGTAAATAACAACTCAGCTGATCAACTTAGCTGATCAATGTTTAGTCTGAGGAGAGCGGCGTGATTCTATTTGTTCTTGCGCTCCAGAGAGTGTAATTGTGAAAAACGTAATATATTAATTTGTATGGACTTGATCACTTTCTCTTCAAATTCTGAGTAGCTAATTAGAAATAAATAATAAGAAAAGAGAAGAACACGTATATCTGAATTTATAAACAGGGGAATACATTGTAATAGGAAATTGACAAATTTCGTCAATATTCAAGTCCCTGAACCAGGTTCAAAAGTTCCCTACTCATGCCTGTCTTAAAACTGGTAAATGTCAATTTTAGATGTTTACACCTCTGAACGTAAACATGTCTAGCATTTATACCCAGGTACTGACAATCATTCTCGTTGAAAAGTAATATGATACAACATGAACGACATAGTGAAGGCCTATTTAAGTATTGAGAAAAAGAAAATGAAATACCAATACCGATTCCTTTAGGGTGATTAATCGGCGATTTCGTCGACTCGACTGCGACTGACGAGTTAGGGATTGGAGTCGGAATGGTTACAGATATCCGCTTCACTTCGGAGTGGGTGGACTTTATTTCAGCCACGCAGGCAAATGTTCCACTCATTTCTGCCGTGAGAGTTATGTTCGCATAGATGTTCTCTGTTCCATCATTGTTGCTTACAGTCACAAGATCTTGCTTTTGAATGCCTCCAGTGTGAAGCCAGTATATGCTGATAAGCTCCTGCTGCACGTTAATTGCCTGACAATGTAGGGTTGTACCTTTTCCGTTGTAACTAATGGAACAGTCTGAACTCGAACATTCATCGACCGTGAGGAAATCCGGGTCTGGAATGAAATCCAAAACAAACACACTCTTGGTACCATCAGCTAGCCCTAAGAACATGCAAGTAGCATGCATACTGTAAACACACATGTCCACGATAATGACAACGTTACAAGAATCAATTCTAATGTGACATAAGAGATGCATTAAACTTATAACGGTATTTCATGTTAAGTCTCTCAGCGCCATTATCCTTCAAATTTTTCCTTCGGAAAATGTTTGGACTAGTTAACCAAGTCGATCAAGTCCACTGACACAAATCATATCAAGGTCATGAGGGTAAAGTCTAATTGTTGCAACTTAAGAAATGACAATTATTTTGAATTCGAATGGTCACTTCTCACTACTCCAGAAAAAAAAATATCATTCAAGCTGCATGATAGCTAGATGCGATCGATCGAGAAATATAGCCTTGCAAACGAATTATTTTTTATATAACCCATTTCAGGATTACCTAGGTGGTTGCCACCTTCATCGTTACAGCCGGACAAAGATTACGGAACGAGGATATAGTCACTATTTGCATTTAGAAATAACGCGTTCTAATAATCATATTGCATCTTTACTCAAATTTACGATACGAACAAACCTGTGACAGACACATCCGTATAGTTTTGGATAAGGTTGTTTCTGGTATCGGCCACTCGGCAGTAATATCGCCCAGCATTTTCGTCATCGACTGTGTGGATGATCAGCGAGTAATTTGAGTCTATCGTCATCTCTCCACTACGGTAGCGGCTACCATCGATCTTATCCCGATACAAACTAACCAAAAGGGTGACAGAATTTGGACTAGGTTCTGGAGGAAAGGTCAGGCAAGAGACAAGAGAAAATGAAAAAAAAAAGACGTTAATTTATACTGTCCCATAGATGATTTAATTTCTACTTACTTTTATGAGCACATTAAATGCAAAAGTAAATACAAACAGGGTCACTGTTGTCGGAGGATGTGCCTTGCTTTCCTAGAGAGGCGTGTTTCTAAGGAATTCATCCGCAGAATATGTGCAATGGTGGACAATTTTATTGTCCTAATAATTGTTTTAGCGATTATTTATCCCTCTGAACCAAATCAATGTTCGACCGCATTATAACGAAAAAATAAACAAACAAACAATCATTGGATATCTCCTGAATACAATTTTGTTTCCGCTCGAAAATGATCATGCATAATCGGCATGTTTTGTACATGTCAGCGGATATCATGTCATCTGCTTCTCCATGTGTTCTCTCCAAGTGTTTTTCAAAAAATACAGGTTCATTCTTATTCTTAGATAAAGAACGCAAATAACCTTTGATATTGCTCTTCTTTACTGATGTTCGCTGGCTTGTCTTTTTGTTGCTGTTGTTGTTGTTGTAAGGATTTTTTGTTTTTGTTTTTGTTTTGTTTTTTACCAGACTATAGACAAATTCGAAACTAATTTTGCTTTACTTTTTGCTATGATAGTTCGACACGAAGAGAATGGCATTTTGAAAAGCTAAGTTGTGCATGATGGGAGAAAGACATGTGTCTAATTCGCTTTATATCTAATAAAGAGCAAAAAATAAATAAATATTTTATATATAACACTCTTTCACTCATAGAGTGATCACCTTTGAGCCAGTACACTGCCTGTGGTAGTACGGAGAACTGACACATGAGTTTCCCCGGAAGACCTCTTAACAGAACTGAATGACCATCAACAACCACGACGTCATTTGGAATCTGACAATCTGTTCAAAAATTGAACACAAATGAAATAATAAACACATTCCAGTCCAAAGTTTCTGTTGTGTCCAATGAAGTCCCCATTAAGCCCCCCCCCCCCGCCTCCTCTCCAAGTTCACTGAAATTAACTCATTCTATGTGCCATGTTAAACTGTCCTGGAATTTTTTCTTGAAGTAGCAATTTTATATTTGTATATCATTATGTGGTTGTTTAAGACTCTTTTTTACCAACTTTCATCTGGCTTCTCACAAAGCGTCTTATATGGACATCTGTTTACAAATTTATTTTAGTGTTTTCTAGATTGCTTTGTACGTAATTGCACGTGACGAGACATTGCGGACCTGACATTTCACCGTGTTGGCTTTAAATGAAAACCAAGATGTTGTATATCGTGAATCCTTTTCACCGTTATTTTCATACAGACAATAACTTATAACATTTACCTTTGCAGAGCTAACTTCATGTTTTCGAGAAGAAGAAATAGTAGAAGAAATACAATACATTCCACACTCTTTGAAACAAAAATAAACGATCAAAAATATGTTAGTGTTAATTACACAAATCAATCAGTCTTTACTTTCGTTATTACAAAAAAGACAGAGAAGAAAACAAAGTACTGTGAACAAATGCCAAATGCGTGTAATTATGAGCCATCGTATTTTCTATTTCATAGATTATATTTTCTTTCTATTGCAATAAATACCTTATTACCATTTTGTAACTTACCAATTTCTGTACAGATTACCATAAGACATGCAGTGAAGATAGCAACGGTCCTCTGGTGACGCATTTTGTTAAACCTTTTCCTTTCCACAAAATGAAAAACTCTGCCAGGAAAGAACATTATATGAATAACCTTTAAGCCATGTGTATCGAGCCAGGAAATAATAGCGCGCTTTGCTTACAAAGTGCATCTATTCTAAATTTAATGTGAAGGGTAAAGTAAACCATAGCCATATATGCATAGCCTTATATAATAAGGAGGGTTCCAAGAACTTCGGACATGATACTAATCGAAGGTTTACAGAGGGGTCAATATTCAGTTTAAACAATAACATCTGATTGTCATTATCTATGCTCATCCATGCCTTTTTTATTTTTTTTTCTCTCTCTCTCTTTCTCTCTCGCTTTCCCTATTCCTTTGCATTCACTCATAACGTTTTACTTTATGGGGGTGTGGTACCTTTAAAGTAACTTGCCAATACCCTCCTCCCCCCCCCCCCCCCCCCACCGCGAGATATGTACCCACGTTATAGTGGTTCTGGTAACTCCGGTGTTTGTACACTGTAAAAACATCGGTGTTAGATTTAACACCACGGGTGTTAAATCTAACACCGATCAAACTTCAATACAGGACCACACCCACATGTGTTACAAATGCACTGTGATGGTGTTGAAAAGTGTTCACTTGACACTTCGTGGTGTTAATTTGACACTGTACCTGGTGTTATTTTGACACTGTACTGGTGTTAATTAAAAAATGACACCACATGGCGTTGATTTGATATTTGTTGGTGTTAATATCAATGGTTTAACACCCGTCCAGCTGCAATGAGAGACCACACCAGCTGGTGTTACTTTGGTGTAAATTTATTTTCACATTTTTTTTCAAAAATCTAGTATTTTAATGTAAAATTCTTGATCGTCTTGTTTAAATTAAAAATCAACAAGAAGTGCAGTTACTAAGAAACTCTTCAAAACACCGTCAGTTTAAAATTTGGAAATGACACCCGGAGGTGTTAATTTAACACCATAAATGAGCACCGAAAATTTAACACCAGCTCGGTGTTCACTATTCAACACCGGACTTTTTGCAGTGTAGCAGCGTCATTTTTATACTGAATGATATATAACAAATACTAAAGGTATATAAGCCTTACCTTGGAAGTTAAGATGATCAGCACCTAGCGCATCACGAATATTATCAGTGTAACAGTAACATTTGAAGAGTTTGTTCGCAAAAACCGATAAGTCCATTTTTGATGATTTTGAAGTACGGTCTCTGTCATGAATAACAGAATAATACCTTTTAAATGATATATTGGTCACTACATAATCTAACACATTTTTGAAGTTATGGTCAAAAGAAGCAAAAAATTTTCTTATTCTTTCCTTTATTTTTCTTGACCTTTAATCGCAAATATCTCCATTTGGCAAATATGGACTTATCGGTATTTGCGAACAAACTCTTCATTTTGTTCATAGTTATTACATTTTTTCCTCTACATCCATATTACAACATGAAATTTGCACTGGGCAGGCAATACTAGAATTCATATGAAAAATGCATTTACATAAGCATGAATGATTGCTTAAATGGCATTAGAACTGGGAGGTTTTTTTTTTTTTTTTTTTCAATTGACGACATATTGCAAAGTCACCATAAACTTCATTCAAGTGAATACACGATGCATCCTTAAATAACTTTTGTCCCAACTTTTGAAACAAAATGTTCTATGTATAGCTGCAGTAATGTATTCGTCTTGAGATAAATCAACATGATCATGTAGTAGTCAAACGCCAGATGACATCACGAAGTAGGAAATGTCTGACCTTGAAGAAGTCCATCTTTCAATTTGGTGCTGCCTATTGGGGTAAATGGATAATGTTTGGATTATTTTCCCAATATTTTCTTTTCTGGTAAAAATTCATAATATTTATGGGTGAAATTATCGAATAATGAAATTCAGATATTAAAAAATTGTTTTCAATTTTAACAGTTTGAATCGTGAGTTCACTTGAATCAAGTTTTTGTATGTTACCATCCTTCTTTGCTTTTCAATATACATTTCATTACCTCACAAGTCTTGTCTGGTATAGTTGCTGTGTTTCACACAGAATTTGTAAATCCTTTCAAACCTTTGGGGAGATTATTTTGTAACAGGCTAAAGGCTTAAAGGAAAAAGGGATCTAGCAGCAATACTGATACCTCCAGGTTTAAGGTGTTTGAAAGGATTTATTTGTTTTTATTCATTTATTTCAGTCAACCACATAACTTTATAGTACTTGTGTAGAAAGGCTTGCGAGACTATGTTGTAGGTGACAGATTTGAAATAAAGAATCAATCAGGTACTAACTGTAAATAGGCACCTGCTGTTACACGTCTGACACTGCATGTGCCCTGCACTTAGTTATACTTTTTGTTTGTTATGAACGATTGAGTCATCCATGCCCTTACACAAAAAATGGATATTATACCATTGGCCTTACAGTTTATTTATTTCCTATGGTAGACACCATTCATTCTACCTTTTATGTACCTTTCAGAATTTTCCACGTATCCCTACCATTCATTTATCACTCACACTTCTTTTACCATTAAACATTCAGAACCGCCATTCTAACTAATAAAAAAAAAATGGAGCATCCAAGTCGCATACCACTGACCACAATTGACAAAATACCATTCAACGTACCACTGGTTTATCTTTCAGCATACCACTCAAATAACCATCGATCTACCCTTTATTATACCACTTAATCAGCTCATCATTCAACATACCATTGGTTTACCATTCAACACACCACCTCAATTACCATTGATCTACCCTTCATTAAACCACTGATCGATGCATGAATGATTCAGCATACAATTGGTATATAATTCACTACACAATTGAAGCTTCCATCCAACATATCATTCAGCATACCATCGGTTTAGCACATCACTCCAATTAGGCCAAAAAAAAAATGGTTTGTTTGCCCTTCGCGACCGACCGAAAATCACGGAAATTTCGGGTCGCGTTTTTTTTTTTTTTTTTTTTTTTTTTGCTCTTCCAAGTTTATTTTTTTCCACAAATTTCACCTTCTACAAATTTGTGAATGGTTTTAAACCCCAAATTATCCATTTTAAGCTAGAGAAAGAATAAAAAAAAGTCTAAAAATGTTTGTTTGTTTGTTTTTTTTTCATCTCATCGACCCGTCGTAATTGTGTTCGGGCCGCGCGGGTCCAGAGGCTACGTTTTACAGCATGCATTGCATGCTACAATGTAGCAACCTTTTTGGCTCACATGCGTGCACGCGCACGAAATCCAATCAATGCATGTATATCATGCACTTAGTACAGGTCTGCACACTGGCGACCAGTAGTCGCGCTAGCTTGCGCATTGGCGCTGCTCACGCACTGCCATGCCATGCAATACATGCAAAGCATGTAGCAGTGTAACTGCTTTTCGTTTGCTTGCGATCGGCGGTCATGCCAGACAAGAAACATTGATAGAATTAGAAGCGCACGCATTTCTGGGTCATTTTACTCACGATCCGATCCCGGCTTCGCAGCAGCGTGGCAGTTGACATGTTAGAATTAATTTACTTGTGTCGATTTTTACAAAAGTAAAAACATATTCGATATTCAGCGATAGACTAAATGGATCTGATTGCGTTCAGTTTCATTTTACACAGTCATTTCACAAATGAATATTTTCATTCGTTCAGAATGATCTCACAATGAAGATAGGGGCACAAAGGATCACGAAATCGGCCCTTCCGTGTACTTTTTAGGAACGCATGCACAAAATGTGAAGAGATAATACTAGGGAGAAAAAAAAATCATGAAATCATCGCAGTCCCGCTTACATATTTGAGGTAGAAATCGTCCCAAAAAGGATCATGAATTCGGCCGGCCGCGTCGTACACCTTTCAAAAGCTCATGTACGAAATGCGAAGAGATTATAGAGGAGAAAAAAATAAATAAAGGACACATTTGGTACGTGCATCATAAAAGATTACAGCCGAATAAAAATTTATGAAATCAACGCAATCCCGTTGAAATTTGAGGAAACAATAGGCGCAAAAAGGATCTTGAATTCAGTCCTGCATGCCGTGTTGGTTATCAAAACGCATGCACAAATGCGGCGAGATTATCGGGAGAAAAATAAAAAACACATTTTCACCCTTCTGGTGCGTGCATTACAAAAGATTACATCCGAAGTAATCAATGAAATCGCCACAAACCCGCTGATATTTAAGGTAGAAATAGGCGCAAAAAGGAACGTGAATTCGGCCGTGTCGTATACCTTTTAAGAACGCATGTACGAAATGGGAAGAGATTAGCGGGAGAAAAAAAAAGGACACATTTTCATCCCCTTTTGGCGCTTGCATCATATAGATTACAGCCGAGTAGTAATTCATGAGAATTTCGCAATCCCGTTAAAATTTGAGTAAACAATAATAGGCGCAAAAAGAATCTCGAATTCGGCCCAGCATGCAGTGTATAGTTTTGAAAACGCATGCACAAATGCGAAGAGATTATCGGGAGAAAAATAAAGAACGCATTTTCAACCCTTCTGGTGCATGTATCACAAAAGATTACAGCCGAAATAATTAACGAAATATCGCAATCCCGCTGATATTTGATGTAGAAATAGGCGCTAAAAGGATCGTAAATTCGGCCGTGACGTATACGCATCTACGAAATGCGAGGAGATTATAGGGAGAAAAATACAGGACACATTTTCAACCCCTTTTGGCCCGTGCATCATAAAGATTACAGCCGAATAATAATTCATAAAATCATCGCAATCCCGTTGAAGTTTGAGGAAACAATAGGCGCAAAAAGAATCATGATTTTTGGCCGTGTCGTATATCTTTTAAGAACGCATTTACGGAATGCGAAGAGATTATGGGGAGAAAAATAAAGAACGCATTTTCAACCATTCTAGCTGGTGCGTGCATCACAAAAGATTACATCCGAAGTGATTTACTAGTATGAAATCGTCACAATCCCGCTGACATTTGAGGTAGAAATAGGCGCAAAAAAGTATCATGAATTCGGCCGTGTGGTACATCTTTTAAGAACGCACTTACGAAATTCGAAGAGTTTATCGGGAAAAAATAAAGGACGCATTTTCAACCCCTTTTGGCGCGTGCTTCGTAAAATATTACAGCCGAAGTAATTTATTAAATCGTCACAATCCCGCTAATATTTGAGGTGGAAATGGGCGCAAAAAGGATTGCGAATTCGGCCCTGCATGTCGTGTACCTTTCAAGAACGCATGCACAAATGCGAAGAGATTATCGGGAGAAAAATAAAGAACCCCTTGTATCGCGTGCATCAGAAAATATCACAACTAAAATAATTCATTAAATCATCGCAATCCAACTGACCACCAAGAGCAGGTTACGCAGCAAGTTCGTGCGCCGATGTTTAGAAAAAGTCGCAAACGCATTTGATACAATCTGATTTTGTTCATTATCATTTTACACTAATTCACAAACAAACATTCTAATTTTTTCCTGTCTTTATTTTTAAATTTCTTGTGCAATAAATAATGCAAGTTTAAAAAAATATTAATCTGTAAAATGTACATGGGGGGGGGGTACATCCATAAAAAACAAGAAAATAAGTTTGCAAGTCATTTAATGTTTTTTAAATGTTGTCGTTGTTGACCGGTAAATTTTCTGTTCGGACCTGTAAAAAATGGTAAAACGGGGCATTTACCGGTCCGACAGAGACAGGTCGGACCGGCAGAAAAAATGGGTTAGTGTGCAGCCCTTCACAAGATGGCTACTTTTGCAGCATCCGTTACCAGCTGTCATGGCACCAAAACTGTTTGGAGTTCAGTTGCCAGCATCTCACTGGAAGGTACTTTTTTTGGAGCTGTTTGCAAAATTTAACAAAAATGAACGTTATAAGTGTTTGTCAGTGAGTGTTTCTGCCTCGGTACGGGCCCTATAGCAAGACGTAAATTTGAATGAATCTCTTGGAGTTTTGAGTGCATTGACATGGAAAAAAGGGTACCCTGATATTAAAAAAAAAAAAAACAACAAAAAAAAAAACAACAAAAAAAAAAACGACCTACCGACCCTCTTGGGTTTTGGCAATTAAGGGCAAACAAGCAATTTTTTTTTTTTTTTTTTGGCCTTACCATCGTACCTTTGATTGTAGCATTGAATCTAACCATTCACCATAGCATTGCTTTACCCTTCAGCTTATTCCTCAAATTACCATTTGTCTACTTTTCGTTATACCATTTAAGTTTAGCCTGCCATTGGTCTACCCCTCAGTACAACACTTCAATTACCATTTGTCTACCATTCATTATAGTCTTTAAACTAATGATTCAGCACACAATTCAGCATATCATTAGTTTATCCTTCACCTTACCGCTCAAAATTGATAACCATTGGTTTACCCTTGATCACCAGTAGAGCTTACCGATCCAGCGAGGCACTGACACATAGACCTTTTGTACGTGCGATTTCGCTGTCGATTGCGTGACCTCAGCTGATCCGTACGTAGAAATGTCCACAAAATGGCTGCCAATAGATTTTGCTTTAACAAGAATGCTTGCACATTTGTTTATGATAGCCGTCAAAACCTGACATTTAATGCTGAATAATCTCAAACCGGCGGTCAATAACAGCACACATTAGTTACTAGTATACACAGGCTGTCCGTAAAACGGGGATTCCCCGCAAACATAGTAGGTTCTACAGAATTTCCTACGAACAAACGAGTGCATGAAGATAGGACGTAAATGTGACCGTGCACCACAAAACAAACAAAAAGTCGCACCCCTTGATTTTCAACCAAGTCAATGTTGCGTTTTTCATATTTTCCGAAAGAGCTGCTATCCTTCTACATTACTATTTTTTTTTTTTCAGTTTGGTATAATAACCTGAATGGGAAAGTGTGTTTTAAGCAGTCTTTCTAAAACTTTTTTTTTTTTTTTGGGGGGGGGGAATTATAATAGATTGATCAGGTTTGTCTTACGGGCCACTTTTCATTTCTTGAAATCCTTTGCACACTCTTCACTTTCAAGTCTAATAACTGTTGTAAGGATGACGCTACTGCTTTGAAAGTTAGCATTAAACATGGGCAGAATGTGCTAATAGAACATGTTCAATTTCAGTTTGATCTGAGTATACCTCCATTGTTGATCCGGTGGTTTACATCATGTGTTTGTCAATCTCATAGCACAGCTAGCACGGCTTGGTAAAGATTAAGCGCTTTGAATAGACCGTGTACGGCTTGTGCCGAAAGGGTGGGTTGGGTGGTGGCGCGTCGCGTTAATGGGAACAACACCCTTCGTCCAACCCCCCCCCCCCCGGTTTTGCCGAAAGGGTGCGTTGGGAACGTTGGGTCGCGTCGCGTTGACTGGAACCCCACCCTTCGTCCAAAGCCGCCCCCCCCCCCCCCGGCCCCCCGGGCTTTGCCGAAAGGGTGCGTTGGTACATTTTCTCATGTAATATTAAAAGACAAGTTTTGAATTTATATCTAACCTTCAAACAACCATTTCAAAGAGGCTATCGTCCGGATCTAATATTTAGTTCGTCCAATGTTCATTTGGTCCAATATCCAATTGGTCTAATATCCGTTTCTGTTTTACATTACAGGGCATGGATCATGTGGATAATCAGTGGCTTATCTATAGCCCAGCTGCTGGGGGTGCTGGCCTGGCACCATGGGGGAGGGGCGAGGGACTCTAAACTTTACCCTAATCTTATTTCATGTGTATGAACATATTTTTTTTTTCTCCCTCAATGAAGGGTCAGAGGGTAGCTCGTAGTCGTAGAAAAAGGCCTCCCCCGAAAAAAAAAATAAAAAAAAAAATAAATAAATAAATAAATAAATGATAGCCCAGTTGGTCATATAGACGAAACAATGAATGGACCAAATGGTACCTAATTAGACCAGGATGCTGGCTATTAGACCAAATGACAATAAGATCAATGGTTATTAGACTAATAGGTGTAGACTAAATGGTGATAGACAGACTCTGAGGCTAGACCAACTGGGGAATGGACCAAAATTAATGATGTGTACACTAAATTTATATTGGACAAATTTGGTTTTCTTTTAGACCATTTGATGATTAGACGAAATGGAATTAGATCAACTCATAATAGACCAAAACGGTATTTGATGATATAAATTGGTGTTAGACCAAATATAGACCAAATGGCTATTATTAGACGAATTGACTGTAGACCAAATAGTAATTAAACCAAATAACAATTAGACCAAACAGTAATTGGACGAAATGATGACCAGACCAACAGTTACTGATTATTAGACCAACTGATATTAAACAGTCTATTAGACCAACTGGCTGTAGACCAAGTGGTAATAGAGTGTAAACCGATCCCGACGATAGCCTCTTTGAAATGGTTGTTTGAAGGTTGCGGGGTGTGTACAGTTCTGGTCGAGGTGAAGATTTACCTTTTATTTTAACGTTTTGTGAGATATTCAGAAACCACTCTATGAGATGTCAAAGACCATGCAGTTCTAAAGGGTATCAAAAGTTTATTCGATGAAAATCGGTTTTGAAATGGCTGAGATATTCAAAAACAAAGTGAAACAAAGGGATACTAATAAAGTTGGGGCATGTCGCCTTTTATTATTAACACTTTTTTTGGATATCTCAGCCATTTGAAGACCAATTTTCATCAAATAAACGTTGAATCCTTCTTAAAATTACATGCTCTTTCTTATTTCATAAGAGGCTTTTCATTATCTCACTTAGGAATGTTCAAAACATGAATTCCTTCCTAAACCAGTACTGTAAAACTCGTATTTTGATATTTCATGAGAAAAAGTACCAACGCACCCTTTCGGCAAAACCGGGGGGGGGGGGGGGGGGGGCTTTGGACGAAGGGTAGGGTTCTAGTCAACGCGATGCGACCCAACGCTCCCAACGCACCCTTTCGGCAAAACGGGGGGGGGGGGGGGCTTTGGACGAAGGGTGGTGTTCCCATTAAAACGACGCGCCACCACCCAACCCACCCGGTCGGCACAAGCCCCGTGGGCTAAGTATTTCAGAGCCTCTTTTCTCAATTCACAATTGTCCAGAGTGTTTGCTTTCTTCCGGTATTTATGTAGGTTAGGGGAGTCCATTTGAATTGAGTTATACATCATTTTAAAGCTTAGAGTCTCTTCTTTCAGTCTTTGCCGATGTCTGGCGACTTTTTGTTGGTTTTGTGGTGAAGGATCACAAAATAATGATGTAGCACTAGGCCCTATGTGGCAGTGTAAGCGCACGTGCAGTGTACATTTAAGAACAATAGCTGGACTTTAAACCAGAATGTGGAATATTCCTATATGTGTGTCAATATTATGTTGCAGTCGTATGAATTATGACGCTGTGCTGGATTGCTCGCAGTACTTGCGATAAGCGAGAAGGAGCAGACGCACCATCGCATCGCTTCCACATACAATATTAGCTGAATACAAGAATGCGAGCTCCAAATGAGCAATGCGATAAATGCGCGTATTATAGATAGTCCCTATACATGTTTGGCATGTCCAGTCATCTAACTACATACATACATACGGAGTCCTTTCCTTAGATTCTACACAAATAGCATGACGAGTTTATCTGTGCTGTGTTTTTTTTTTTTGTGTGTGTGTGTGTGTTTTGTGGTTATAATAATAATTAAAAAAAAATGTGTATTACATTGATATTTGTTGGCGTACCAGTACGGGGGACCTACTCAACAACATCTACCCACAGCGACTATCGCGTGACGTAGGTCTGTTAGGGGGAAGGGGGGATCGACAAAGGAAACAGTCCATCGAACTCCCTTTTATAAAAAAAAAAGCTCTGCCTTTGCATTTAATTCACTACCTGTTTCAATTTTCATGTGCTCTCTCAATGTGCTTAATATTTTCTGTATAAGACCTAGATAGCATCTTATTCAAAGTTTTGTCGGTATTTTGTATATCCATATGTATAGTGATTCGGGCTGCATTTTATTCTTTTATTTGACTGGCCTATTTTGACATTTTTTTTTTCATAACAAACAGGAGGATGAGGACAAGGACAAGTTTACCTTCATATAAAGATGTATATTGAGAGAATAATTAGTAGAACATATCAGTGGAAGCTTGCGTAACAGCTGCCCACAGCGACTATCGCGTGACGCAGGTCATACCTGGCTGTTTTTTGTTTCTTTGTTTTGCTTTGATTTTTTTTTTTTTTGGGGGGGGGGGTTGTCCACAATCCGTTCAAATTTTTTTTTTTTTTTTTTAGTTTCAGTTCCACGAGCGCTTGATGTGAAGACTTATACTGGTTCTGATGTCATATGTGTGCAAAGATATGAAGAAAATGAAAATAAAATTCAATATATTTTCCTTTTTCTCGCATAATAAAAGGGTACATGACTTGCTTCTTTCAGAAGGCAGGGAGAATAATATTACTTTAAGATATCATGTCAGTTGAGGGAATGCCATTTTTTTTTCCAAATTTTTTTTCTTTATTTCTATTTCTATTTTTCTTTTGTCGTTCTACGCATGTGACATCATCAGCTGTGTTCTCATCAAACAGTCCAGCAGTACTGCACAGAAACTTTAAAAAAATCATAACTATTTTGAATGGATTATCCGATCCCCCCCCCCCTAAAAAATAAAAAACAAAACAAAAATATGGAGCTATATTATGGATCGTCAAACTTTTGTTGAAAGATAATGTCATAATGATGGACCCTAATAGACACTTAAAACATTGTGTCCTGTAAAGTGTACACAATTAGTCAGCAACACAAGTTACGACACTTGAATCTCTAGACGCTGGAACAATGAGGGCAGCAGAAAAAAAAAAAAACAATAGGGGTACATTTTGTTTAATTTGTTTAATGATCCGAAATTCAAAAACAATTTACAAATTTTCTTTCAGATATTACGAAAAACTTAAGATTGACTAGGTTTACCGGTCTCACCTATTTTGATTCTTCACGCAAAATCAGGACGTGCGACTTCTTGTTGGTTTTGTGATACACGGTCACAAAGTCAATAATAATATAGGCCCCTACATACAATTTAGAGGCTTCCACCAAAACCAATGGCTAAATTTAAAATAGTAAAGCATTTTTTTTTGTCTCGTGTTAAGATCCATACACTGCTCTCAATAGGAAGTATCTTTTTTTTTTTTTTATAGATTGAATAATGTGGCCAGCGTCAAGTCGAAATAATTTATGGCGTTATAGGGTTGCATCTACAAATCTTCTATCTTCTTTTTTAGCGCAAGTTCCGCTGTCTGGTGTTCTCCGAAGGATGCCCAAGCCGTCCGCGTATTTTTTTATTTACACGCAAGCCTGTGTTTGTTTGTTTTTTTCGCAATTTAATTAAATGAAACCGCTCGTGATGTGTCTATATGCTTACTCCGCTCGGGTTGTTGCGTCTCGGGTTATCCAATAGTTCTGTGGTTGGTTTCCACTGTACTGCACAAAAGTTGAGTTCTGCGGGTTACTAGTATCCTCCGCTCGCGACGATTCGAATGAAGACACCTTAACATGTACAGTGAGTGTGTGCACGCGCTGTGGAAGTTTTGCTCGCCGTGGTAGACCAGGGAGGTGGCCACCTGCTTCATCCAATTAGTACATGTACGAGGAGGAGCGCGAAAAACAAAACAAGACAAAGCAAAAAAAAAAATGACAAGAGGGGAGGGGGAGAGAGAGAATCATAAGGAAAGAGATAAAAAAAAAAAATCAATGAATATTATGTGATATATAGATCCTGCACAATACGCCTTGCACAATAGTGATCTAATAAATTAATCAATGGTCGATTTAATACGAACACATTATAATAATTGTGATATGCAGTGCACACTCTGCTTGTCGTTTCACATAGATGAGTTTCATTGTATATTTTTGTTTGCCCTTATTTCCAAAGGCAGAGGTATCTGTCCGCAAAGTTGACCAAAATAAGATTTCCAAGTGCTTTTCACATGACAGAGCTCTTTGATATCAAACGTACCTCTGAGTTGAAAAACTTAGCAAGATTTACTCGTCTTATCGTGTCCTAGTTTTCTAAAAACAATGAAAAAGAAAAAGATCGCAAAAGCACCATAGAAAGTACAAAAAGAGTTTTGTTAAATTTGTAATATTCTGCTATTTACATGTAGATTGTCTGTGTAGCTTTTCATTTTATTCATGTTTTTATTCTCATACTCTATACTATCTTGTAAATCTTTTGTGTCGTTATGTGTAATCTACAAGTTAGACGGCTTGGGCATCCTTCGGAGAACACCAGACAGCAGAACTTGCAATGTAGAAAAGACAATAGAAGAATTGGAGATGCAACCCAATCCTCAACGCTATAAACTATTTCGACTTGACGCTTGACACATTAATTCATCTATCAAAAAAAAAAAAGAATACTTCCTTTTGAGAGCAGTGTCTGGATCTTAACACCAGACCCCGCCCCCCCCCCCCAAAAAAAAAAATGTTTAACAATTCAAAATTTAGCCATTGGTTTTGGTAGAAGCCTCTAAATTGTATGTAGGGGCCTATTTTATTGACTTTGTGACTGTATCACAAGACCAACAAAGAGTCGCAACTCCTGATTTTGCGTGAAGAATCAAAATAGGTGAAACCGGTCAACCTAGTCAATCTTAATTTTTCCGTATTATCTGAAAGAAAATTTGTAAGTTGTTCTTAATTATGCTCCGGATCATTAAACAAATTAAACAAACTTAGACCTATGTTCTTCTGTTTTTGTAGGGCTGCCCTCATTTTTCCATCGTCTAGGGATTCAAGTGTCATACTTGTGTTGCTGACTAATTGTGTACATTTTACAGGACACATTGATTATGTTTAAAGTGTCTATAGGGTCCATCATTATGACATAATCTTTTAACAAAAGTTTGTCGATTCATAAAGCTGTATACTTTTTTTTTTCTTTTTTTTTTGGGGGGGGGGATCGGACAATCCATTCAAAATAGTTACGATTTTCAAAAGTTTCTGTGCAGTACTGCTGGACTGTTTGATGAGAAGACTACTACAGCTGATGATGTCACTTGCGTAGAACGACATGAGAAAATATAAACAGAAATAAATAAAATACTAAGGGTAATACCATTCTCCCTTCCTTCTGAAAGAGACAAGTCACGTGCCCTTAAAGGGATCATATAGTTTTGGTTGAGACCTGATATCCGGTTTCTAACATTTTTCGGTGAGATAATGAGAAACCTCTTATGAATTATGAAAGAGCATGTAATTCCACGAGGAATTCAACGTTTATTTCATGAAAATCGGTTTTGAAATGGCTGAGATATCCAAAACAGAGCTATTCTAATAAATGTGGGACCCGCACTTTATTACGATCGCTTTGTTTTACTTTGCTTTTGGATATTTCAGTCATTCCAAACCCGATTTTCATCAAATAAACTTTGAATTCCTCTTAAAATTGTATGCTCTGTACTAATTCGTAAGTGTTTTCTTGGTATCTCACAAAAAGTTAAAATCCCAATTCTCATCTCCACCTATACTGTACTATCCCTATAAATTATGCGAGAAAAAAAAATTATTGAATTTTCTTTGTATTTTCTTGATACCTTTGTACATATGTGATATCAAAACCATTATAAGCCTTCACATCAAGCGATCGGGGGACTAAAACTGCAAAAATTCAATATTTTGAACAGATTGTGTGCGCCCCCCCCCCCCCCAAAAAAAAGAGAGAACAACAACAACAAAACGAACAAACAAACAAACAAACAAACCAAAAAACAGCCTGGCATGACCTGCGTCACGCGCTAGTCGCTGTGGGTGGATGTTACGCAAACGTACACGGATATGTTCTCATAATTATTATCTTAATCCACACCTTTACATAAAGGTGAACTTGTCCTTGTCCTCGTTCTCCATTCATGAAAAGAAAAAATGTCAAAATAGGCCAGTCAACTAAAATGATAAAATGCAGCCCCAATTACTATACATATAAAAACTGGCAAAACCTTGAATAACATAACACACAAAAAATTGGAATAGTAGTGAATTAAACGCAAAAAGCAGAGCGTTTTATAATAGGGAGTTTGCTGGTTTGTTTCCTTTGTCGATCCCCCTCCCCCAAACAGCCTGGTATGACCTGCGTGACGCGATAGTCGCTGTGGGTAGATGTTTTTGAGTAGGTCCTCCGTACTGGCACGCCAACAAACATCCATTTTATAAAAGTTTTTCATTTATAAAAAGAATAAAGAAATAAATAAACTCGTCATCTTATTTGTGTAGAATCTAAGGAAAGGATTCCGACTGTTGCTGATATATGTAGATAGCTGAATGGATATACAATACAGAAAATCTATATCGTGACGTGAAATTCATATCGGAGAGGCAGTATATAGGGGATACCTGAACTCCAGACAAAATAAGAAAATACACCTACACAATCGTGATGACTATTACATGAATTTCAAACCTCACAGGACAGATTTTTAGGTGGCAAACGAGCTTAAGGAAGAAGGGATGTAGCAGCAGTGTGACTGCTACCCCTCCTCTCACACACACACACAAACACACACACACACACACACCCCGCAGGCAATACACAAACACGTTATAGTTGTTTGTAATTCTCATTCATCTAGTCATCTACTGTGTCAGTCACACAGCAGTAGTTGTCTGGAAAAGCTTCCCAGACTAGATATTGTGTATGACAAAATTGAAATGGTGTTGACATCCTTCAGGTGCAAAGTGTCATTATTATCTTGGAAGAATAACTTTTAAAAATTCGGACTTTCTTAAATCGTCTGTCTGATTGTATGTTTTACTTTTTGCTATTCTATTACATCCTTCAGGTGCAAAGGGCTTGTGCCGAAAGGGTGGGTTGGGTGGCGGCGCGTCGCGTTAATGGGAACACCACCCTTCGTCCAAAGCCCCCCCCCCCCCCCGGTTTTGCCGAAAGGGTGCGTTGGTACTTTTTTCTCATGTAATCTTAAAAGACGAGATTTGAATTTATATTTAACCTTCAAACAACCATTTCAAAGAGGCTATAGTCCGGATCGGCTTACACTCTATTACCACCTGGTCTACAGCCAGTTGGTCTAATAGACTGTTTAATATCAGTTGGTCTAATAACCAGTTGGTCTAGTCATCATTTCGTCCAATTACTGTTTGGTCTAATTGTTATTTGGTTTAATTACTATTTGGTCTACAGTCAATTCGTCTAATAATAGTCATTTGGTCTATTTTTGGTCTATTATGAGTTGGTCTAATTCCATTTAGTCTAATCATCAAATGGTCTAAAATAAAACCAAATTTGTCCAATATAAATTTGGTGTACACATCAATAAAAAGGCCCCCCCCCCCCCCCAAAAGAAAAAAAAAATAGCCCAGTTGGTCATATAGACGAAACGATGATTGGACCAAGTGGTACCTGATTAGACCAGGAGGCTGGATATTAGACCAAATGACAATTAGATCAATTGTTATTAGACTAAATGGGTGTAGACTAAATGATAATAGACAGAGGCTATAGACCAACTGGGCAATGGACCAAAATTAATGATGTGTACACCAAATTTATATTGGACAAAATAATTTGGTTTTATTTTAGATCATTTGATGATTAGACGAAATGGAATTAGACCAACTCATAATAGGCCAAATCGGTATTTGATGATATGAATTGGTGTTAGACCAAAAATAGACCAAATGGCTATTATTAGACGAATTGACTGTAGACCAAATAGTAATTAAACTAAATAACAATTAGACCAAACAGTAATTGGACGAAATGATGACTAGACCAACTGGTTATTAGACCAACTGATATTAAACAGTCTATTAGACCAACTGGCTGTAGACCAAATGGTAATAGAGTGTAAACCGATAATAATGATAATAATAATAATAATAATAATTTGTAATGCGCTTAATACAAAATGGAATTAGACCAACTTTCGTCTCTTCCCTGTGCGCTTAGAAACCGATCCGGACGATAGCCTCTTTGAAATGGTGGTTTGAAGGTTAAATATGAATTCAAAACTCGTCTTTTAATATTACATGAGAAAAAGTACCAACGCACCCTTTCGGCAAAACCGGGGGGGGGGGGGGGGGGGCTTTGGACGAAGGGTGGGGTTCCAGTCAACGCGACGCGACCCAACGCTCCCAACGCACCCTTTCGGCAAAACCGGGGGGGGGGGGGGCCTTTGGACGAAGGGTGGTGTTCCCATTAACGCGACGCGCCACCACCCAACCCACCCTTTCGGCACAAGCCGGTGCAAAGTGTCATTATTATCTTGGAAGAATAAATTTAAAAAATTCGGACTTTCTTAAATTGTCTGTCTGATTGTACGTTTTACCTTTTGCTATTCTGTTGATCTAATTTCACTCTAATCGACAAGGTCAGCTTAAATATGAAATTACTTTTTATATGAAACTGCCAATTGCCAAACCATTCCTAGTTGGACTTTATTACATGTAGTGACTATTGTACTGGCACTATTCAAAATGATATTGATAATCATAACAAGGAACATTAATAAAGCGCTTGTGTTTCTGAAAGAGCTTTTAGTACAGCAGGGAGATGTAGATTAGGATACAGAATTTTACAAATAAAACGCTTAGTCGGAATTAATTAAACTGCTATAGGCAGAACTAAAAA
This sequence comes from Diadema setosum, assembly GCF_964275005.1. NCBI lineage: Eukaryota > Metazoa > Echinodermata > Echinoidea > Diadematoida > Diadematidae > Diadema > Diadema setosum. The sequence continues at coordinate 33,367,072 of NC_092690.1, forward strand.
AAAAGAAAAAAGATGTGGAAAAGGTGGGGGGAGCTTTGTAGACTAGTGAAAGCAAAGTGTGTCTTTGACTCAATCAGAGTGTGTGACAAGCCCCACCCAAAAGCAGTGCAAGAGAAAATGAATTAAACTCAACCAGAAGACTGCCGTGGTAACCATATCTGTAGCAGACGTATTTTAAACTCGTGATGACATTACAATTTATAGGCTTGCGTGTGATATCCTGTTGTCTTTCAATAATCTGCTCTTTGGCTTTGTCTCCCAGCCTGGAATTCCCCATAATGCTACACAATGGGGATGTAAACTGAACTACATACTATACATTATAAATACTCCAAAGAACATGTATAAAGTAGACTGTTACAGAGAAGTGAAGGCTTGTGAACAGAACAGTGAAAGTTTACTTGAAATCATATAATGAGAAATAAAAATAGATTCATGAAGATAAGAGACAAAAAGAAAAAGAGCAGCTGCAAACTGCTTGTCCAATAGTGGTTTCCAGCCCATGGAGTAAAATGGAGTCAAAATTGGCATGATCTTTTGATTATAGCAGAATCTTTGTCAGAGGCAAAATTACAAACAAACAGGGTACACGGGGAGACACATTTTGAACTACGCGCAACTTGCACTGTCTTGGAGGGGCTAGGGACACAGAACAAAGAAAATAAAAGAGGTAGATTTATAGGTGTCAAGGGCAGGGAGCCAAACAGGTACAAGGTGATATGGGGCGATTAAAGCAAAGGGGTGGGCAAACAAAAGGAAAGGCCAGTGATGATCCCATGATCATTGATGGACAACCTGGGAAGGGTAAAGAATGAACAAGGAGACAACTTCAAACAATAGATCAACTCAAGAGGAGACTTCAAACAACAAACATTATCATTGGATGATTGTCATTTTATATATTGTGTGTCACACAGACATGTAACAGTGTGCACAGTGGTATCCTTCCTTGCATTGCATTAGAAAAAAAAAATGTGTGTTTTTAGTATCAGTCAGTTAGGTATGTATTACCTATATTATCTACTTTTGTTCTTCTTTTCAGGTTTGACCAAATACTCACCATTTATGACGCCTCCTCTTATCTTGGTAACAGAGGTCTGACGCCAGTCTTTTGGTGAGCTCCCATTCTCTTCGTAATTCCACAGTTCGGCGTTACCTTTGGCATTCAGAATGCACTCCTATTAATCAGTGCTGTAGAAGACTGCAAACACCTTGTGTCATTCAGATGCTAGCTGATAGTTAAGTACTTTGGTATGTTGAGAAAACTTATGAATGTTATGTTTGCATTAAAATACAATACATTATCGGTGTATTTTACAATTTACTGGTAATATATTGTAGCATTAGTCTAGAGTGCCAATTTGCTATGACTCAGCAGGTTACAAAGGAATGTAAAAAGAAGCAATAATTTGTCTGAAGTACACCAATGAATTATTAGAATGAAAGATGACATTAAAAAAAATGCATGGTACAGCTCTAGACTTTTACTGCTGCTGGATGTTTATCTTCTGATACCAGAGACACCATCATCGCTTTAGGACTTAGCAAATGAAACCCTTCCAATACATTTATAAGATTCTGAATGCATTACATTCAAGAAGTATACAGCTTGGATAAATGTGGAAAGCAAGTTTTATTAAGTCCATGGACCTTTTGAATCTTTTAACTGTGTCAAGGTAACAGTATCCCATCATTCTTAGGCAGTATTACACTACTGTCTCATAAAAAGTTTGTTAGGTACCAACCTAGAAATGTGGCAGTGGCAATCTGATATTGTTTGATATTTTTATCAAACAATGATATGCAAGATTATTATCAATGCCTAGAAGAAAAAAAAAATGCATTTTTTCAAGTTTTAAAAATGATTAAAATGTCTCTTAAAAATAACTCTTGCTTCTAGTACATTTTGAAGACATCTCATACGATTATACATGTATGTACATAATAATTATAAAGTTCTTATTCTGTGCACTTTTGGATCACAGGGAAATCATTCTGACTAGTTTAAAGCTTTGTTGTATTACTTACTTTCTAGTACAAATGATATCTGCCAAATGGCAACAAAAGTAAACGTGTGTCAAATATAGCCCGTATGGGCGCAAGCGACCACACCCAATCCAAATGCAAGTAAATCATCCATCAGTTAACTGTAGCGGAAGTAACAGGGACCAGAAGTTTTCAAGCATGACTCACAGAACATGAATAGACAGTCCCCTCAGTAGTTGTCTGCCGCCACAGTGCTCATGAGTAAGGAAGGAAACATTCCACTTACCGGAAGTCCAAGGAGACTTTCCCTAATTCAAATACAGTGCAAATTTACATGCAGAAGACTATCCAATGTATCCATATCCTCATCGTGCCAAATTACATCGACCACACAATCTTCCTACAGAAGACAAGGCCCTTCCTACTAGGCATGCACACCTCACACAATAGAACTGTCACTATACAAACTGATTGCTTCATGTTTGCAAGCCTTAATAAGCTCAAGAAAAACGGGGAAAAATCAAACAGTGTATGAGTAGATGAAAGGATCATGTACAGGGTCTTGTAATTTGATATCTCGATTATTCATTTAAACTCCCTCAAATTCATGGTCTCACAAAATGCTGGTATAATATAATATCTCTGTCTGTGATAATGGGCGTATACAGGACCCCATGCATATTTTGCTGCATGTTGTGTCCACCTTCTCCTCCTTCCATTTTTGTGATCATTATGTACTTCCCAAATTACGATATCTCTTGATAGCACAAATGCTGATAAATCATCCCACTGTGCATCGAGAAGCATGGTGTGAATGAAATGTATACTTCTTTTTGAGTTTCAATGATTAGTTTGTCACTGCTGCCAAGGATAAACATCCTTGCAATAGAACACATTCATACAAATGCTTTTTAAGATCCATGTTCTGGTTGTAATGAAAAAAAAAATCCTCAAAGGCAAACGACAAAAAATGATTCTAGAATAATTGAATAGAAGGATTCCTTCCTGAAAATGTTGTGTTTCTAAATGTGACCCTTCACCTCAAAACACACAAAAAAAGTCGTTTTATGATACCAAATTTTAGCCTAATGTAAAAGAAGACCCGCTCTTTCAGAAAATATGAAAAAGTCACGTTCGGCTAGGTTGACCCATTTCACTTATTTTCAGTCCTCACGCAAAATCAGTGTGTGCGACTTTATGTTCGTTTTGAGGTGCACGGTCACAAATAATAGTATATATGGAAGTACCAGAGGGTGTCTGTTAAGCTTTCTCTTACAACATAGGAGATATGATGAGAAGTTTTGAAAACGAAGCGGGCTGCAGGAAACAATAAGTTAACACTTTCACTACTGTACATAAATAAACTAACCACATGCCTACAGCTTATTGTGTCCGCGTGATCGGTTACAGCTCGTTATTCCGAAGGTTCGTTATTCCGAAGGCTCTTTATTCCTACGATTCGTTATTCCGAAGGTTCGTTATTCCGAAGGCTCTTTATTCCTACGATTCGTTATTCCGAAGGTTCATTGTTCCGAATTTCATTTTCGGCTTAACTAATCTTCGGAATAACGAACCTTCGGAATAACGTCACACATTTTCGGATTAACGAACAATTTTTTCATTTTCGGATAAACGAAGAATTTGCGTGTTTCGGATTAACGACCCTTCGGAATAATGAACCTTCGGAATAACGAACAGCACCCGCGTGATCGCCCATACGTAATTTCCACAAAATGGCTGTCAATAGGTTATGATCTAACAAGAATGTTTGTACATTTTTTTGAAGCTATGATCGTTATCAGAGCTTGACATTTGATCTTGAATAATATAAATTAGGGCCTATCAAGGTGAGTAACAGCAAACATGCACAAACTTATTATTAAACATGAACAAACTATCCGACAAATGGGAATTCCCCGCAAATAGGTACTTACTGGATTTGGTACAAAGATTGGATGAGTGATAGGCATCGTACGTGGCAGTGTCAGTGTACGTACAGAAGGGCACCAATTTTCGGCACTTTTTTTTTTTGAATAACTGAAACTGCACTGGTCTTACACTCGAGACACAGTGAACAGTTCCATCACGTTTATTTTCATATTTCACTTGAGATACATTTCATCGAGATACATTAAAAAAGAATACAAACCAAGCAAGATACAAAATAGGTTATAAATCGGGTCGTGAACAGAAAGTGTGTCAGCATATATAATGTACATATTACAGACAATATAAGGTGAGCAGCTTTTTTTGCTACACTTTTTATATTTCATAAGAGTGAATCATCATTATATCGCCAGAAGTTGCAATCTTACTCCCAATCTCAAGCAAAACTATAATCTCTTTAAAATGTGGCAAAGTTGATTTTTGACAGTGCATCATTAATGCTGGGTGCCCTTATTTTAGATATGTCAGCTGTATTTAATCAAACTGAGGTATGGGCTTAGACATAATATATCTTTGTAGGCCTTAAAATAGGAAAAATACACATTATACATTCTAACCAACGTCAATGTTTGGAAGGTGCTAGCATTGAATGATAATGCAGTATTTCATAAATACGAATAGTAGGGAAAAGAATAATCTTTCTTGGAACAAGACACACATTTTTTTTTTTTTTATTCGTTAAAATCAAATTATAGTGCCTATAGCATTCGTTTTATATGGAGTGATAATTTGGTGAACAAATTAAAGATTATGAATACTGCCATCATTCGGCTGTTGACAGCATTTGTTCAAAATCACACGTCGTCACGTAAATATATTCTGTATTGCCCGCAGCTTGCAGAACACCAGAGACGCCATTTTGACCTGTCTAGATTCACAGTAGCACGCTGGACGAACTACTAACAGGATCATTAACAGGTAAGAAGTCTACATGTAGATACTTCTTTTAGCATATCTACGAATGGGACAAGGGCCGGTTCGTATCTCACCTTAACCAAAATCCATGCTCATCTAGGATTGCAGTATACACGGTAAGACGATTTTAAGCATAAACCTCGTGTCAAGCGTCTCTTCACTGTACATCATGCTTAATTACTGACTCTTTTCAGGCATTCCTGCTCACACGTTCTTGATTTCGCTTGACGTAGCCTACCAAATCGTTGTTTCTCATGTTTCACTTGGTACATTGGTGTTAGCATTTTCACTCAAAATTCACTCCAATTTCACTCGAAATTCACTCTTTTTTGTATTCACTCTTTTTAGAGTGAAAATTTTGACTCGATTTTTTTTTTTAAGAGAGTAGTGCGGTCATTTTGGCGGCCATCTTAAATATCTCAAAAACCCTCAAGGATGCAAGAGTTACATCATCCAGATTCGGATTTAGCACCCCCGAAATAGGATAAAACTAAAAAAAAACATTGGGCGGAAAATAGAACAAGATTAGGTCGAAAAAGTGGCTTTGGCACCCAGACTATGTATCCTAATGGTGACACAACATTTGCTCCTGCGACAATTGCTCCGGTCTTATTTTCTCTACGGACTTAGGGTTAGGGTTAGGGTTGTGATAGGGTTTTAGGTTTAGTTTGATGTGAGAATTAGGATTAGGGTTAGGGTTATGTTTATGGGTTGAATTTACGTTTGGTTTAGCATGCAGATATATCATGGGAGTAATTGTCGCAGGAGCAAAAGTCATGGAACCATACTAATTGCCATTATTACCTAATGCCCAATACATCCTTTTCCTGTTCTCAGTCTTACATTTTTTTCTCAATCATAAAGATAGATTAAAAGAGATACTTTGGAAAAAGAAAAAAAAAAAACTTTTTATTCCCGGCTGAAGTTTTGCTTCATATCACGAATTCACAATGAATTCAAAATTGTCGCATTTTGCTTCACAAGATATCGCAATTTTGTGTGTTTTTGAAACAATTGAATGAAATGACGTTTTAGCTTTTAATTTTGGATTTTTCTCATATAACTTCCTTTTCTTTTCTGAATAATTGTGTCCCACGTGTTTCCTAATACAACCACTGTTTTAAGGCATTTTGTTTTTGCCGGGCACACAAAGACAGGACTCCTGTACAACATAAAAGACCCTGCCAGGAATCTCAATTCGACCCGTTATTATGCTGTAGCACGTTGTTCACGCAGGTCTACGTACATTCCTTCCCATTACAAAGCATTGTTTTGAGACACTATGCATTTCTTTTAACTCTGTTATCTTTCATTCTGTTTTCTGATTCCAATGCTCTGATATCGCGATATACCATACCAAATCGTACTTTACCCCTGTGGTTATTCTCCTAACAACTTCTTACTCATAATTATCATGTTAGTGCATTTGCACAGAGAGGACACAAGGCTTTGGGTATAGATCATTCTTTCATGTACATTCTCTGTGCACCTCGTTATGTCTGCAGAAGCTTTAGGTGTTTACAGAGCGCGATAAATGAGACGATATGCTTCTTTTTTTTTTTGAGCAACCATATACAATTATGAAATACGCAAGTATTAAAGGTCAATATGTGATCATTCTGACCCCCATATCAGGATTCAATCAAATATAGACTTTGGGTTTCTACTTTCAAGGTATGATCTACGAGACAGCATCTTTGAGCTGAATAATTGTGTATAATATGGTGTCATTTATGGCGCGTTTTAGTGTTCTTTTAATCACGTGACAGTAGAGCATGTCACACATGAATATCACGTCAATATGTATCATTGCTTTCATACATTTTCCCCCCTAACCGTCGAAGATGGCTTAAGGTTTTTGTTTTGTTTTTGGTTTCTTTTTTTTTTCTTGCAATTATTATTTTGTATATTATCTCATAGACTCATTCATGATTCCGACACTATCTATAATTACCCAGTACAATATTTTACGAATAGGTTGTGCCCAAAATGTATATTTGACATACTACCATTTAGTGAAGTTGATTATCAGGAAATTGAACAGGTCACGGTGAGTAATATAAATATCTCTCATGAATTTGAACATGTTAATGATAAACTGTCGGGTGCTCAAATATAAACAGTTGTCTGAAAAGGGTTTAAAGTTAACTAATTTAAATATCGTAAGTTTGTTGAAAAATATTGATGAGGTTCGTTTGTTTCTAAACGAAAATCATGTAGATATTTTTGCCTTAAATGAAACGAGATTAGATGACAGTGTTACAGAGAAAGAAGTTTTTGTCCCTATGTACAATGTTATTCTTAAAGACAGAGCCCGCATGGGTGGTGGCGTAGCGATTTATGTAAAATCTAGTATTGAGTTTCAGGTCATTGAACATATTTCCCTATCCAAATTAGAAGCAATCTGTATCAAATTATGTCCACTCAAATCAAAACCCATATAGGCCCTACTTTGTGAATTGGTATAGACCATCAAGTGCAAGATTAGAAGTTTTAGAATTGTATGAAAACTTACTTGAATTTCTGGACAATTTTAATGCTGATATGATAATTATGGGGGACGTAAACTGTGATAATATGGATATGAAACATAATTCTACTCGTGTTAAATATATGAATGTGAATAATGTGTGTTCTATGGAACAAGTTAATTCATTGCAACTGATTGACAAATTGCCCTATATCGACGTAAATGAGCACTGAATTGATCAGTGTTTTAGTAGTAGCCATGATAAAAAAAATCATAGGCGTACATACTCAAGCAGGATTCGAACCCACGACCTCCTGATCACCGGACAGGCGTCATCAAGTGTTGGTTCTAATATTTATAGCATGCAGCGGGTACTGCTTTAATTATTTAAATTCATGAAATTCTTCCGTCGAGATGTTTCCATTGCAACTGATTGACAAATTGCCCTATATCGACATCGACGCAATTAAAGAGGAGGATGATAATTTGATGAGGCAGTATAGGCAATTACGAAATAAAGTGACAGGAGAAATTTGAAAAGTAAAGAGAAGTTATTATGTTAAGAATTTAACGAGTGATCAAAGTAATTCGGATCAAGCTTGGAAAACAATGAGAACTTTGTTCCCAGGTAAAAAATCTTCAAATGTAATAGTTCATGAAGAAAATGAGAAATTAGCTGAGGAATTTAATTCATTCTTTGCTAAAGTAGGGCAGACGCTGCTTGAATCAATTCCATGTAAAAAGCAAGGTAGATAATTTGTAAATGAAGAAACATTATTTGAAAATAAGTTTGAATTGAAATGTGTCTCACAATGAAGTTTTGTTACAACTGAGGAAACTCAAAGATAAAAGGTCAACGGGTATTGATGGAATATCTTCTAGTATACTTACATTGGCAGCAGAAGAGATTGCACCAACTCTTACTCATTTAATCAAGAAGTCTATTATTGAGAAAGTAGTACCCGCCCGATGGAAAGTGGCTAGAATAATTCCACTGTTTAAAAAGGGTGATAGGAGCCAGCCAGATGATTTACATATATAATTACAGAAGGAGAAAAATCCAAGAAAAGTTATACCCCATTTGTTTACCCCGCTGTTTTATAGTCTCGTGCTATCCCCTTTCTGCACCTAATCTCCCATGCCAAATTGAAATATCAGTGAAGAATTTTATTGGTGGACATTGTGTAATGTCCATTTAATGATATCCAATAGCTCTTTCTTGACAGGAGCATCTGCACGAGGGAAGTTAAGAATAATGACTCCTTATAGAGCTCTACCAATCATCACTATTTATATAGTGGTGATATCAACAGAAGTCGGTAAGTCACAGCAAAATAATCAACAGTAACTTCAACTTTCAACTTCCACTTTATTTTTTTTCATTTCCATTAAATAAAAAGTGGAAATTAGATACAATGCATGAAAAAACAAAACAAATTTGTAGTAATTTCAATAAACAGAAACAGTATGTTTCAAAGCGTAACAGACAAACAAATATTTTGTGTTACGTGATTACAATAAAAGGTGATATTTACCATAATAGAAAATATTTTCAATTATCTATCCTTGTAAACTGCTTTCCTAAGATTTTTTTTTTATCCGATTTCTAAGACGTTTGGATATTGCTCGTAATGTTCATCTCGTTGACGATATAGAATACATGAGATATACAATATTCCTCATAAAGCACCTGAGAAGATTAAAGGATCACCCTTAAATAAACATTGAAAAAAAATGTCGAAGTTTACAACGTGCTAACATCACACTTAAAAAATACACATCTAATAGTATAGCAATTATTGGGCAAAAAAACAAATTACTAAATTTGTAACTACGTAACCGCAATATCACAGTAATACTCTACCTCATCGAACCATAAGAAACTCAAATGACTTGTTCAATAAGCAGGACATGATTTGAAATATTACAAGAACGGAAATGATGTAAATAAAATCTGTAGAAGCTTTGACAATGTTTAAGACAACCAGCCATTGGGATTCTTTACATTTCCGTTTTCGTGTGGGTTTAATTGGTCAACAACAGGTTGTCGAATTCCAGATGGTTTCGTGATCGTTGATGAACATCCGGTTCTCTTGAGAGGTCTTCAAGGGAAACTGAAATGCGCATTCCATGGAACTCCACAAACAGTGCAATGGCACAAAGGTGATGACGAGATAAAGATAACAACTTTCAAAGAAACTAAGTGCAATAATTTGATGAGAAAATAATTATGTTTCCCACACAAATCAATTTCCATCAACATGTTTTCAACAGTGAATCTTATTTCCTGTAACCCCTGATTTAACGAAGGTGTCTATACACTGAATTAAACTGCGAAGAGTGACACTAAACTTACAAGGAAGGGACTGTGCAAATTAGCTGCGCTTGGTTCAGCATCTTTATTGAAAAACAAAAGAGAAGAAAGATAATTAGGTAAGAGTTTTGATGTTGGGTTTCGTATGATATGCACAGATAATTTCCTTCATTGTAGACATATGTTTACAAGAAATCAACTTTGTGGTATATAAACTGCAAATTTCTCAGACTCACCTAGTGCAATAAGATATTTATAAATCCTTTTAAAAACATTAAAAAATTATATCGTATGCATAAATTCAACTGTGGAAAAAGATAACTGATAGTTAACTAATAATGATATACATGCATACCGGTAAAATACAAAGCCTTGTGTAGAGGAAAAATAAAAATTGCCAGGTCCACTTAAAAGCATGCTTGCATACGTTGACTACTCAAAGCATTCTTAAGTAATGTTCCTTTTTCAAATACTTACCGTAACCAGACAAGAGAAACACAACAACATGACATAACTTGTTTCTCATGAATCGGTAGATCCTACCCAGAAAAAAAAAATGATGTGTTGGTCCTTCTCCACTTTTCAGCAATATCATTTTTTTTCCTACATCATAAAATATAACATTACCTAATCCGAATGTTTCACTCATTTTATCCATTCTTTCGCCAAGAAATTGCTTCAGGAAACAATTTCAGTTCTCCAACCCTTCTGATAATGTGGCACGAGAATACCATCTATGGTGAAAGTTACCGTGCGGGTTTGGTAAAATTTGATACTAATTACTCGCTGGTCATCGAAAATGTCGACGAGGAGGACGCCGGTCGATACCACTGCACAGTAACCGATTACAGAGGCATCGTCGTCGGAAACTATACGGACGTGTCTGTAAAAGGTTGGTTTCTAGAGTTACCTGACTTCATTTTTCTCTTCTTTTTTTTTTTTCTCTCTCTCTATCGATACCCGCGTGCTCCTATCGGGGGGGGGGGGGGGGTCGTTATACAGTCTTATCCACTATGCCCCCGAGTTCTTTCTTGACATCAAGCGGCTTTGAAGATCCCCACGCTGTAAAGGTACTCTGATCGAAACGACATTTAGTCTCATCTACACATTAGATGAGGCTACAGTACAAATTGTCTCACGAATCTCGCACTGATACCGCTTTCACTCACATAGTTTTACTTATTTGAATTTTGCCTTTCCTTGTCCTGTCTTTTAATTTCTGTCTTTTCTTTGGTCTTTTTATTATCATCCTGATAAGGCAGACGCGTATTATGGGAATTACGTATGCTTTATTTACTGAAAGGTGGTGTCCTTGAAAACCTCCCCTTCCCCGCCCTTGAAACTCTATGGGAAAAATGTATCTTAGGGGTTTTTTTTTTCTCAAAAAAAAGTGCAAAAATTAAAAATACACTACGTTAATACAAAGGGCTACATTTCCCGGGGGCAGTCATCAATATCAGGCCTCCTGCATGTCAAGGGACATATTACGAAACTTATCAAGCAATTCTAGCGGTAAAATGGCCTGAGCAGCTGAGATGATTGTTTTTCATTTCATTTCATTCATTTGTTTCCTTTTGAAAATAAAACAAATTACTGCAAAGTAGCATTTAAGGTAGGGAATCCCGTTTGCATGCCTTAAATGAAGAGTTGTATAAATACAGTGGTATGTTGAAGAGAGTACTAGTATCATTTTAGAAACTCCCATAAAGTATTGAAAGTGGAAGGTAACATTTAGTACATTTTTATTGACCGTTAGATTTTGAATAGAATTTTTTTTTTTCGGGGCTCACCGTAAATTTCAGTACATTACTAGGCTACCTTTGCAGACCCATGCACTGCATGTGTGTCCATCATGTATATTTTGTGAAGAAAGTTCATCAAAACTTACAAACATTTCTATATGCATTCTTCCCACACACTCTATATGTTATTACATCAGCTCTTATACTTTTAGATTTGTGTTTATAGATAAAAAAAATACGGAAGACTGCAACAAAAAAGGCTTAAGTGTGGCTGACACACAGAACTACTGAGTAGTTGAGTTTTGTACATTATTCAAATTGTAGATAACTGTTGACTTCCAAATTTCTCAGCAGTGGCCTAAACAAGTCCCCTGAGGTTCATATCTAATGTTTTGCTGCATTTTGGGAGGTCTGTAAAAGGTATCCCCTACCTTTAACGAATACAAAAAAAAAGGAAGTGCCGTGAGTCAGATACAGATACAAGCAATAGAATAACAAAAGCATGATAACATTCCGCGCTGTACCTTAAAAAGCATGATTACACGCAATCAACGTTTGATCTTCACGTGAAGTCGGGTTTCCAGAGTCTTTGACTTCTGAAGTCATTTCCATAAAATGTTATCTCCTCGGCGACGAAGGACCAGCCAGTTCAACCTGATACATTTTTATTAGTTAAACAGCGTTGATATCAAGAAAGGCAGTACAGGCAGGATGACATAGAGGAAAGATAAGTGGACTTGCGCAATATTATTTTCCTCTTTGTTCCTGCTCACCACCCTGTAGATTTTCTCTCGGTCAAAGGATGTTCAACTGGGGACTGCTCCCTGCTTTATGACCCACAAAATACCACGCTGCTATGTCAGGCAAGAAACGTGCCTCCGGATGTTGTCAACATATACTGGATTCATAATGGGAACAAGGTGTCAAATATTGCCTACTACTTTTTAGACAACAGTGACGGAATGCAGAATGTCGATGCGAAAATAGCTGTTACATCAGGTACGCTAGGGATGTTTGCATGTGTGGCTGAATCAAAGTCCACGCAGGTCGAACTACAGCGGATTGCCGTGACCATCGTTTTGACTCCGACTTTGCCGACGACTACAGATACGTCATCAAAGTCAAAAGGAACCCTTATTGGTACTTGGTAGATCTTCTCTTCTTCGAAACGTAGTATATAATCTTTAGAATGTATCGCAATTTGCCAGCTTTTGTTCGTTTAACCAATATTTTGAGTGAATTAAGTTTACTTGCTTACGGTCAAGTAAGACCAAACTTAGGCTATGTATAGCTTCTAGAGACAACAACGTTATTATTGAACAGTATGGAGATACCTGAGTAAGATTGTGTGTAAGCATTATGTCCTCTCTAGTAAAAGGCGATATTATACTCTGTCCCTCGAAAAGGACATTAAATGGAGGTTCCATGTGTGTGTTAGCCACGCCACACACACGTAAATATTCCACTTCATTCATTCATCGTGAAGAGCAGGCCGCTAACTCGGTGAAGTGGTTGCATGTACTTGATGTACTTCATGTGCTTTAATGAATAGATGAATACCTTAAAGAGTAATGAATAAGTTAGTCTGATAAAAAAGAGTAAAATATTAGGAGTTCAACGATATGATTTTAATCGAAATCGGGTGAAAAATAAGGAAGTTATGACATTTCAAAGTTTTGCTAATTTTTCAGGAAAGAGTTCATGAAACGCAATTATGCCTAAGGCTAAAATCCTGGTACATGTACATCTAACTAATCACTATTCTGAAGTCATTAAACCATGACTAACATCTTCATGTTTCACACTTCAGTGACAGAAACATTGAATTTTCATCATTTTTTTTGACACGAAAATTGTGAGGTTGTGACATGGTCAGCTCACTCATTTACATATTCATTTCCACAGACTGTATGAGAACTGTTTTGCAGAACAAAGCAAAACTTAAAAAAAAATCATAAACTTCCTCATTTTCCACCCGATTTCAGTCAAATTTTTACTGTTGATCTAGTAACATTTAACTCTCTCTCTTTTTTTTTTTAACAGACTGCCGTATTTTTGGCCTGGATTTCTCCTATAAGAAAATAAAGCCCGTAATGGAAAAGCAGTAACACAGGGCAGTCAAGAGCTTAGCACACATTTACAATTAAGCGGAGTAACGATAAGCTGGGGTAGTGTTTTGGGTTGTAATTGAATTTCCGGTCGTTCTTGAAAAACCAAGACCGTTTCATTATCTGTGACTTCTCTATCAACCAATCAGAGTCAACAAAGCCTTGCCGTTAAAGGGATTGTACTCTTTTGGTTGAGATGGGAATTCATGTTTTTGTACTTTTCACATGATAACTAGAAAACACTTCAGTTTTGAAATCGCTGAGATATCCAAAGACAAAATTTTTAATGTTCGTAACTGATAAGGAGGGCCTCACTTTTTATTAGGACCACTCGTTTTGCTTTGGTTTTGTGTATCTATACCATTTTAAACAAATTTGCATTTAATGAACATTGCATTCCTCTAAGATTTTTATGTTCTTTAGTATTTCATATAAGTGGATTTGGATTATATCGCAAAAAGTTGAAACATGAATTCCCATCTTAACCAAACATTTTCTATCTCCTTAAAGTCCTGCAATGATTTCATTTGCAGCTGTCACTGTTGGTGTTATTGTCGTTATTGGGCTTGGTGTCACCTGTTTGGGAAAGTGGTTTGTCGGCAAAAGTAAGTGAAAAGTGCACACCTGAATCTTTATTACGAATGGTTTCAATGAATGAAGACAGCTGAAATGTATGATGAACACACATTTAATGTAAAGTGAATAATGTGAAAATTACAAAGATACAGAGAAGAGAAAGGACAAGAGACGGGGGTTAAAAGATTCTGTTGGAGTGAGATAGAAGCGAAAGGAAGAGAGACAGGAAAAGAAACATATACACACACGTTTCTAGCATTATTTTGTCTGTGGATATTCTAGAAATAAACTGTGGTAATTTGTGCATGTAATTATGTGAAGTAACCTACCCCTAGAAATTAATCATCACGAGAAAGAAATTTGACTTTATATAAATTATAACAACAACCAGCTGCCACTATCTAACATACGTGTCAAAATTGATTGGTTTGGTAAGCAAGTAAAGTAATGGTCATGGAAACATAACGCAATCATTCCACATTACGTTATTGCGTTTACCTTGCATAATACAAAACTGATTTACGCCCTTCACAAATGACAGCTTTATGCATTTCAATTGTCTTTGGCAGGAAAGCGGGAATTCAAACAATCGAGATACACGGGTGAGCTAAAATAGTGTAATCGCACTCGGTTAAATTTTACAATGTATGTCTGATTAGTAAAGCATCGGTTTATAGGCACTGCCCATCAATTATTTTTGTCATTCTCTCTCTCTCTCTCTCTCTCTCTCTCTGATTGCATGTCTGAATGACTCTGACTTTTGTGACAGTTAGAGATGTATTTTCCTTCGAAAAGAACTATTTTGTATATTTTTTCCTCCTTTTCAATGTGGAATTTCCAAACCGATAAGTCGTGGTCATTACAAAATGCCTACTTTCAAGTTTTGCTTTCTTCGGGTGAGCCAGGAATGCATTTAAAGAGAATGTCGTTTTGTAAAATATTTTTTTCGGCCCCCATATACATTGCTTTTCAGTATTTCTTTTCTTTTCTTAGTTCCATGTGTGAAAGTCTAAAGTCTTGATGTTTATAACAATGGAAACGGTTTGGGAAGAACACCTTGGTTTGTAAACATTCTAATGCATGCATTATCAAAACTTTTTCCTTTTCCCAATTTGATACTGCTGCTTGATCAAACAGAAGAGCACGTCAACTTAACCCAGTGAAACGGAAAGGCATCGTATTTACGACATTTAATATGTAACGCTGATTTTGCTCTCCACTTGTATATCGTCAATCAAGCAAAACATAATCCTCCTCAAGTCATAAAAATCGTGGTGCAAACGGCAGAATAATGCGTTATTTGATGGTAACAGTTCACTGTGAGCTGTCGTTAACCCTTTGCATGCCACATTGATTACCTCTTCATAAGGTTGTGTGCAAAATTTGTGCAAATTTTTGAGTCATTGGCTCATTATGATATAATGGCATGGCTTAACTATGACTTATTGCCTTATGCTAGGAACCTTTACGTGAAGGAAATCTTGATCGTTACTTGAATTGTGTTGTTCGAAGGTTGTATTACCTACCTGGAGCTGTGGGAGATGTGCTCCCAGATTAACAATAACTGCGAGCTGGCTACGGCCCTTACACAGTTCCTAATGGGTAACGACTGTCAGGTGGTGTTGTCTACAACGGACATTTACAGCGGTCTGTGCAAATGGAAAGAGCAAACCAAAGAGGGAAGGCAGTGGGGCCAACTCAGCCAAAATAGCACCTTGAAGAAGACAATGGAAGGTTATACATTTGGATAGAAAGACAGTGTATTTGTGTGTTTGTTGCCCATATTATGTCTGGTTACATTTGTTTTGTCTGTTTGTTTCAGTGTGAGTGCTTCCGTTTGTGTGGGCATTAAGAGAATTTTTAGATGAAATAAATTTACACCTTTTGGCATTAATGTATATCATGTGCCTCCGTTCGAAAACTGAACGGAAGCCCACTTCTTTCTATGCTGTGGGTTTTAGTTTTCATTTTCATCGTTTGTAGTTATTGTGTTGTCTTCTATCTGTTTTCTTTTTTGAAATGAAACTTTCTAATCTGTGCAACATTCCAAATTCCTCTTCTATTTGTAGATTACACAAAACAAACTGTCCTTCAATTTTATTTCCAGAGTATCGAGATAAAAACTGCAAGCTTTGTCAAGGCGACATCTTTCATATCTGCTGGTGTGTCGCAAAACAGCCGCAAAGAGTTAAGACGTTTCTTGAGGAACTGGGCATCAGAACCTCAGTGGATTTTGAAGCTGAGAACACAAAAGCGATAATGGAAAAGTGTTCTGCTGAGCTCAAAGAGTGGGCGGATGGATACACACAGATAAGTGAGGTGACGGAGAATACACGGCTCCATTTCCATGAAGAAAGAGATATGGAACTACAGCAGATGGCAGATACAGACGGCAAACGTTGCAATGTCAAGGTGGCTTTGTGCTTGGCTCTGGAAAGAAGTTGTTGCAAAAAGGTGGCAAAGACATTTTTCCGAAGTAAGTGGTCGTAAAAACAACAAGAACAACAACAGCAAAATAGGAGATAGAGAAAGAATTCGCGACCAAATATCCATCCTAACAGTAATATAGCACTTTGTTTAGTTTGTGAAGATCGTGCTGTAAGAAGTTGTCAAAAGACTTACAGATGAAAGGACTTAATTGTTAGATGTGATAACAACTAAAGCAAAAACAAATAACCACCTAATATCACTTATCATTCAGTTGTAGGAATACTTCGATTTGTGAACATTTCAAAAATTGAAATGTAATAGCTATATCTGCATTATTTCAAAATAATTATGTCTTCAAAGATGATGATAGCCATTCTCGACAAATGTCATTATCATAGATGAATATATAAGTTGGTAGCAAAGAATGTTAAAAACAAAATAAACCAACACTATTGGTAAACTCGAAAGCAAACAGTTTTACAATATCCCTATGATATCAACTGTTTGAATGTAATCTTATGTTACGCATGTATTATGATAGAATGTTCCAAATATTTTTTTTTCTTTTTAATTAAGACCAATTATCTTATAGTGTCCTGGTTATATATGTGACATTTTTGCTTTGGTTTGTGTTTGTTTGTATGCGTTTTTTTGTTGTTTCCGTAGTTTTCCTTCCGGTGCCTCAAAGGGGGAAATAGATAACGACAGATACGCTAAACTGTTCTTATCGTCATTATACTAATTAACCCCCAACCTTTCAAAACTGCAATTATCCCCGTGCAAAATATGACTGTTACTTATCAAGTTTTGTTGATGTGCATTTTGTTCAGTCAGGTAAAGAGAGAGAGAGAGGGGGGGGAGTGTGTGTGTGTGTGTGTGTGTGTTTGTGTGTTTGTGTGCGTGTGAGAGAGAGGGAGACTCCAAAAGAGAGAGAGAGAGAGGGAGGGGGTGGAGGGAGTTCGAGAGAAGAAGCGAGGGGGAGAGAGTAGACTGATACATGATATCATGATAATCTCTCTGAGGTCGTGATCGCAGCTAAGGTTACTCCTTAACTGTCTTACGCTGAAATGCGAGCGTGTTCTTGTAACCGCGTAATTATGCAAGTATTATGACCTACAAGATTATATATTTATTTTTACAAGTGAGAAATAATGCACTTTTAAACGGAGAGAGAATATATATATATATATATATATATATATATATATATATTACATTCAAGGGATTGTTGCTGAACAATAGAAGTTTTGCGATCAAGTTTAGAAATCACTTATCTGCTTGCCATAAAGCAAAAGGAGTCTGCAGAACGTCGGATTTGGGGATTATGTGTCGTTCTTTGCTTTATACACGATAATAGGGCTCGATGGTTCATTCTATATTTCTCCTCATTCAGTTTCAGAGAAGAACAAAAATCCACTCGATACAGGAGACATACACGAGCTTGCCCTTGCTATAACCAAACGACACTGCCAGTCACTAGGGAGAGAAGCACACATCAAGCCGGAAGACATATATGCCAGAAACAGGGAGAACTTAGAATGGCTGTTTAAAACAGACAAACTGCTGGAAGACTGGGTGTCGAACCAAGAATGCAGCAAATACGAGATTAGGTGTCGACTTCGGAAAGCTGCCGAAAAATGTGATCGCCAAGACATCGCAGGTAAATTGTGATTGATAGTCATTTTAAGTACAACCCAACACATAATGTACGGCGTATGTAATGCTTACTATAACAAAAGTATACAAGAGAGGGGGAGAGAGAAAGAGAAGGAGGGAAGGGGTTAAAGAACCCGTTAATGGAATTCTGCCGTTAATGCGTTGTACTGCATTGCAGATCAGAACGTATTTTATTGGAGTTTTTAACAAAAAAGGGACAATCCTCATGGTATAGATCAGGTCTATGCACACAAAACCACGTATTTGAACTAATGACCAGGTTCTACAAAGCGGCCACCCCCCCCCCCCCTCGGAATATTCATATCGCTTCAACAAAAGCCGATGTGAGACATGCAATACACCGCACTGGCTTCCACATATTATTTTGTTGTTATTTCAAACTATTTTGATTTTGTATTTTAAAAGATGAATTTATCAAGAAAGAACAATGTGCCATCAACGATGTGGAGGAGTCAAGCGTTCCTATTCTTAAAGTCAGTGATACGTCGTCAGGAAAAGAAGGTAGGCTGTAGCTACTACGAGACTTGTCCGTTAACTCACTTCTGTGTTAGACTCTGTAGAAGACGCAAGTATGACGAACATTTTACTATTGAAGGGTGGAACCTGGTAGTCTAACTGATTAAGATACTCTAACAGCAGAAGAGTCATGAGATCATAAGAACTAACAGGGACACGTGAGAGATCAAATGCTGATAAAATTGTTATGTCGGACCAAAATTCGTCCTGAGCTCTTGCATCAGTACATATTTCATTCTTTCGTTTATTCATTTCATTTTTTTTTCTGTTGACACAAGGAGATATGTGAAAATGAAACGTATTTATAAAATAAGAAAGGTGGCGCTCGTGCTACATGTTGAGTTGGGAATATAAGAAAACTTGAAGCAATGGAAATAGGTTTGGAAAGGTATGTCGTGTCATTCATTTTTCCATAGACTCGGAGAAGAGCAGCTGCTTGTTTTCCAAAAAAAAAAAAAAAAAAAAAAAGGAACTAATTGGAGGAAGGTCTATCCAGCTTCCTAGTACCAGTTGTTTCCATTTGACAAGTAAAATGTGTGAGAATACAAACAATTTATTTCTAAGGTTACTCACAAAGTATAAAGCCTTTGATTTATTTGCCAACCAGAAACGATCTAACTCTGAGCTCATAATGAATCCAGTTTACCGTAAATCACCCTACATAATACTCAGAAACCTGATCAATACTATGGCTTTGTATACCCAACTGTAAATGTTTGTTGGTTCGTTTTTATGCCGAATTAATTAAAAAAAAAAAAAAGAAATCCTCGGTTTTGTTGAAATTTGAAACTAAAATAATAATTATCACAGCAACATACAATGTGTTATTTCATTTGACAGAAACAAACATATCATTATTTTTTTCTACGAGATAAGTAAAGAGAGTTTTCATCTAAATATTTTACTATGGATCGACTAGATTTTGACACTGCGCAGGCAGTCTTTGACTTATAATACACGAAAGTTAAGTGGAGAAAATCGCACAACCGTAGGGTGCTCCGACACTCGGGGTCTTGACATGATGTGAGGTGGTCTGATAGCACCTAAGCCACCGTGGGTTCGATTTTCAGCGTTTTGTCAACTACAATATGGGCTTACAATGAAATACAATTGTATCTTTTGTTCTAAACAGAAGTTTGAAATCAAATTAATGCGTTTCATGTAATTCAGCTAAAACTTACTGATAATAACGAATAAGTAATAATAACAATGAAAAAAAGGATTATTATAACAAAAAGTAATAAGAACATAAAAGTAAATAACAATATCTGTACCTCCTATCCAACATTTGCTTCGCAGGTAATGTTGTGGATTCCGTCGCTGACTTAAACAATGCTGCCAAGAAATCTCAGGGGGATACACCGTCTGAAAGCTGTAATTTTTTTTTTTTAGGAACAGTATCAAATACAACTACACTGCCTTACCCTTGGATTTGAACAATGCTGATGACAATAATCATGATAATTCTAATCACATTATGTGATCATGATTACAGTGGCACCGATAAACAACAAAATGAAGTCTTATGCAAATTCATGACTTACTTTTTTTTTCAGGGCCCTTCTTATTCTTGAATATCAGCAGAACTAAAGTCACTCAAAGTGAATTATATTAATTGCAAAATTCACTCTTCGTGTTTCGTTTAGATAAACAGTCAGTTATGTGACCATCTTCTTTTTTTGTTATCTCACATAAAAAAGAACGTAATATTCTTTTCTTACAAGACAATCTGAAAATTACAAAATTCTTAAACGGTGATGGCTCTGAAATCTAGACACACGCATTAATATATGGAAGTCTCTTTCTTGTGAAATGTTTGATATAAAGTCAATGTATGCTCTTAAGTAAGCTGTAAGAACAATGCTGCTCTTTAGATATCAATTATCCCATCATAATAGATTTTGATGCATGTGGGATGTAATAAACCTTCCTTCAATTTGATCTATTATGTAACCTTATGACAGTCACAGGCCTGGCATACAAAACTGTCAATCTGAACATTGGTGAAAAAAATAAATAAAGGAAAAGCAGGGCAACAGCATATTGAAGCACATTGAAGAAAAATGCCATTCAGTTGATTCAAGCGCACAAAATCAAAGCACTACATACTGCATAATTTCAATATGCTCTTTTGTTTGTTTTATAATGCGCTCATTCAACCGTTAATATACCAACATTGTGTGCAAAAGTCGTTGTTAGCTTTCCAAAACATAAATTCCGTCTGTTGGAACACATAGAAAACATGTCCAAATTGCCATTTTTGCAATTTTTTCCCCGTGATCACTCAACCATGAAATTTCGCCCACAAGCCATTATTATGGTATGACAGGAAGCACATACATTGTGCGTTGCATGCCTTTTTATGCTGGAAAATTGAAATTTGTTCCAATATCATTGAATCAAAGTTACAAAATACGGCTTGTGAACTTCAAAAAGTGACCGTTTTGCCTTCAAGGTGTACACACTGAAGCATGACCTGACGATTTACGCTGAATTCCACATGATTGGTAGCTTAGAAGTACAGCTACCTGCCCCTGGGTTTAGACTTCCTCGACTGTTCCTGATTCAGAAATTACTTTTTTTTTGTTTGTTTAGTGTTACGATTAATCCTCTCCTATCAAACTCTTTGATCATGTAGTTTGTTGTCAATAATCATTGGTCCAGAGATGACACATACTATTCTGATGAAAATAGTAATTTGCTTTTCTAGCGAATATATTCATGAGAGATGTGTGTTTCAATTACTACTTCTTTCTCCTTTTACACAGGACGTTTTTGCATTTGAAGAGCTTGCTTCCAAAAGGCGTTAAATCAGTCATTTACAATGCCTTTAGTCTCACATAGCCAAGAAAGAATACGCAGGAAAAAAATAGATATGGTATCTCCAGATATCATGTTAGAGGTAGTGGCTGAGGTTTGACTTATGAGCTACTACAATAATGTAAGATACATATATGGGTATCAGTCCAATGGTAGATCAAGTTTATATTGGTCCGTCTTTGTCTATGCACAAATTGATTGCGAATGATTTGTCATACCAAATCCTCGAACTCGAAGAATTTAGGCTGAACAAGTGTGTTATATTGATAAGCTTTCTTGCCATTTCTCCTACATCTGAAGGTCCACGTACGTGCAAAGGGGCAGGTCATAAAACAGAACAAAATGAGGACGAAGAAGACACAAACGTAGCTGACAACGAAGGCGAAGATTTAGGTTTAGGTAGGTAAGCTCCGGACAACATTTAGCGTCTTTCAAAAGAGCATGATTTTAAAGTTGTTTCATATTTTCCTTCTTTTGAGGAGGAAGGAACCAAACAAAAGAATAAACTAACAACAAGTCAGGAAAAAAAATGTTAATGTTTTTTTTTTTCAATGAAGATGTCTTGATCACGTGTTGATGGTTCTAATAAAAAAGTTTTTGATATGTTCTGTTGTTGTTTTTTTTTACCTTTCCAGTGTCCCTAGAGACGATTAATTGGCTAGAACGACTCATCCATCTATTCTCATAATCTTCATTTGAGGTCTGATTTTGTGCATCGTCTTTTAACCCATTTCGTACTGACTTCTGAAAGGCTCATACACTTGTTACGCAGGCCTCCAGGCTTCCGCATGGAACGTATTAACAAAGTCAATAGTAATAATCACAATATTAACGAAAATATATTCTGCAAAGATTCAATTACGTCGTAGAAACATGGATTTGATAGTTTGACTGAGACGTGTGCAGAGGCGGACCAATATAAACTTTTCCTTCGGCTGACAAATATGCCTCTCACAAAGACATTATTAGCATATGGCAACACAAACAAACACACATGGCATGTCGCCCTGGGCTATTGTTACTTTTGCTTTTGTTAACCCGTTCAATACGGAAGCATGGTGGGCTGTGTATTAAGTCTTTGAGCATTCCAGAATGTCGATTGCATCAATAACAAGAATATTAATGATGACAAAATAAAACAAACCCCTTATTATACACTATGAGAAGTATTGTTTTGATGTAAGCAAGGCGCCATGACAAGGAATATTTACAGAATCATCCATGCTGTTCTATTTAAGTTAGCAGAATAACCACTGAAGAAATTCAACTCATCAGAAAGTATGCTGATCCGGAAGCGGTGCGAAGTATCACCGAAGAGCTAAAGCTTCATAACCCAGAGTCCGCCGACGATACGGAAATAGTTAACGCGCTTGAGAGGGAGAAGGGAGGAATGAGGGCTGGTCAACGAAAGAGGATCAGGAAAATTCTTAAAAAGATAAATGCCAGGAACGGTAAAACAATCTTCTCTCTAATTGTACACGTTGGTTTGCCCTGTGAGATATCAGAAAGTGATGAATCAGTCTTACGCCCTTTAACCCCAACTCAATAATAAAAACAGTTCTGTCTTTGTAGGTTTTTATATATATATACATATACATATACATGTACATATACATATACATATACATATACATATACATATATATAATATATATATAATAGATAGAGAGAGACAGAGAGAGAGAGATTATACTCTCTAAAAAAAGCGAGTGAGGAGTGAATTCACAAAAAGAGTGGATTTTGAGTGAAAATGTTTACTCGTTTTGGAGTGACCTCAGGGATCACTCCAAAATCTTCGAGTGATCCCTGAGGTCACTCCAAATCGAGTGAAAATGGACATTTTCACTCAAAATCCACTCCAATTTACATCTACAGCTGTATATTCACTCATTTTTGTATTCACTCCTTCAAGAGTTAATATTTTCACTCGATCTCTCCTAGAGAGTATAGATTAGTTCTGAACGAAGTTAAGAACTCTGTTGTCCCCCCCCCCCCAAAAAAAAAGGTAGAGACATAAAGCAACATCAAATATACACGCTTAGTCAGTCATAGTATCATTGATGATTTATCATATCATGAAAGTGGTTATGGCTCAATTCTGCCTAAAAAAAGTATCAGAATTTGGAAGTCTATGTAGGTCACCTCTCCTTGTACTTTGGGAAATGCGGAAGAAATGATCTCGAAGTCATATTGTATTTTTGAGAAACAAAAGTACCAATGTCCACTGTATAAATGTGGTGTGACATAATGACAATTCAGTCTTCTCCAGAGCGATTATCAGCTCTAAAAAACCAGAACGGATAGAAAAGAAGTATTAATTAATTAATTTCCGCTGTTTAAAGCACTGGAATTTATTCTCCAACACGGTCATGAGAATAATCTCAAAGTGCACGTGCTGAGCTCCCGCTTTGTGTACCATGCCTATGTGTATCTCTGCTCATTGTTTTCAACTTCGTTATAATTTGATTATGCTAATCAAATAACGTAATGCGCAAAATGAGTTTTGAGTGAATTTTGCAAGAACCAGGTACGGGTTGCAGGGAGAAGGAACTACAGAAACAAGATGAAAAATAATGGATACACTTTTGTTCGATATGACGCGTCGAAACGCCCAGGATGGATAACCGTGAAAGCGCGTGTATGGTATCTATTCCATAAACAATGATAAAATTCCCTGTACGTAAGGATTATTGGTAGTATCCGGGGTGGAGAACAAAGAGAAACTATTGACGCATACATGCATGTTTTACTCGACAAAAGATGCAGTCTAGCGGCTCACGTGTCTCACCTGTATAATTCCGTTCACCAGAACTATTAGGACGCCTCGCCAACGTGCACAAGGAGGTACATTTTGTATTAAGAGAGCTGGTAGCTTTGTGATTAATCGTTTGTTGGCGACAATGTGTATGCGTTATCCCTATATACATCTATATTGGGGACCGTGAAATCAACTTCTGGTGCTTACCATGGGATTCCGTTGTCTTCTCTCTTTCTGTCTTTCTCCAAAATACCGGACCGTAAATTTGTGAGTAGACATAAATATGTGAAAGTGATGTCATGTAATGTAATGGGCTGGATGGTAAAGCTTTATGCATGGCTATATAGGCCTATAACAGGTTATCAGGCTTTTCATGGAAAGGCGGCATTTTAGAAATATCTTTCGTGCGCATCATATACATTCTCGTTTGTTAATACACTTTTTCACATGTTTGAATGTTCACAGAGGAGTTTCTTGCGGAGAGGAAGAACACGGTAGTTTTCAAAGCTGAGATCCCCCGACTGGCCATGCGTCTACTCATGACAGATGTCTATCCGTTCACACAAGCTTTCGGTTTCAATAGTCATTTGTTGAGCCATTACCAATTCGATCACTGCTTAGCTGCGGAGAGAAAGGGAACCAATGAAATCATAAGACGCCTGCTTGACACGGCGGAGAAAGAGAAGGAAGATGTGATAATAGAGAAATCACACACATATCTCGTTGGCACCAGTCAGCAAAGGACAGCACTCCCCAAACTACTGCGCAAGTGCGGTTACAGCAAAGTAGCCCGAACATATTATTTTGGTTAGTATATGTTCAATTGTAATACGATTTTGCGTTGCTGTGAGTAGGAGTAATGCGGTTCAGCTTGTATTTGTCTGAAAATATCTGAATCTTTGAAAGGGCGTGACTGACGTTTTATGTTATATAACATAGCGAATTATTTCGGATTAAACTGCGTTTCGGAGCAAGGCTTGACAAGTTTGAAAGTCCTTACACCAGTGTAAGATTATGATTTTCGTTAGGTACACGTGTTATAGAATAAAGATAAATTTACAATTCAATCGACTTCACGATTTAGTCATATCCAGATGAATCATTTCAGCGTTTCCACTTATTCTTGTATACACATGTACATTTGCAGGGGCGGATCCAGGAATTCCGTAAAGAGGGAAGGCGTTTACCAAATTAATGGGGGGGGGGGGGGGAGCGGTGGCGCACGCACCCCTTCCCATTTTTCTTTTTATTTCTATTGTTTCAACAAAAAATAAGGGGGGGGGGGGGTGCGTGCGCCCGGTGCGGTCCTCCCTGAATCCGCCACTGTTTTACCAAGGGGAGTGGCTGCTCAAACACCTCTTATACGCAAATCATTGCATTATATTTTCTGGTTCTACGCCAAATCAAAAGCCTATAGTTGATAAGCTGATAAGTGCGCAACATCATGTTGAGGATCCCCCCCCCCTCTTCCATCGACAACAGCTAATCGTTTTTTAATCAATGTTATATGGACTGCATACTTATAAGGATATTCTAACGCATTTGTATAGACACAGTAATGTGGCTGGGAACAGTTTCTTCTAATGAGTGTGTACACACTCCTTCCAGTGCGACTGGTCTCGTATGGAGCTGCGGCGCGGTGAAAGCTCTGTAAATTGGAGATTTGTGTAACTGTTCCTAGTCAGCATGCAAAATATTTACTTAATCACCACTGCAATATCTTTGACGTCACACCAGATTACGAAGTGAGTACCAGTGACCTGATGGCCGTGGCAACTCGAATCGAAACTAATGATCTAGCTCGAATGCTGGGCACTGAGTCCCAAACTTGTACCGCAGACAAGATCCAAGTCAACATGAAGATGTTAATAGAATGGAGGAAGATGATGTGTCCACCAGACTGTAATCATCGCACCGCCTTGGCTGATTTCATGTATGACGCTGGATTTAAGGATGTTGCCATGGGAATTCTCATAGGTATTACATTTTATTACCTCGTGAATTTTCACGTGAGTTTTGATAATTTGACCTGGTGAGCACGACCTATCATATCAGTTTGAAAATAAGTAAAGTCACGTGATAGACAAATGAAAAAAATATTAAAAATCTGAGAAGATGACACTCATGCAAATAGACACAATATAATATCCAACATTAAGAAAACAAACCTTTATAAGAATAATGTAACATAAGGTTATACATTTTTTTTTTTGTTAGGTATTCAGTCCCTCCCAACAACTCCCATTTATTCTATATGGGAAGGGATAACTTTCGGGTGCTGTTCGTTATTCCGAAGTTTCACATTTCGAAGGTTTGTTATTCCAAAGGTTCGTTAATCCGAAAATGAAATAGGGTTTGCTATTCCGAAGGCTCGTTTATCCGAAAATGAAATAGGGTTTGTTATTCCGAAGGTTCGTTAATCCGAAAATGAAATAGGGTTCGTTATTCCGAAGGTTCGTTGATCCGAAATGAAATAGGGTCCGTAACGAACCTTCGGAGAAAAGAGCATTTTCGGATTAACGAACCTGCGGGAATAACGAACCTTATTTCATTTTCGGATTAATGAACCGCTTCGGAATAACAAACCTTATCACATTTTCGGATTAACGAACATTCGGAATAACGAATCTTCGGAATAAAGAACCTTCGGAATAACGAACCTTCGGACCCAAGAACCTTCGGAATAACGAACCTTCGGAATAACGAACTGCTACCTGACTTTCAACCAAAGCAGAGCAATGGAAGGGACATTCGGAAATTTGTATTTAATCGCGATAGCTACCTCTATGCAACAATGTGCCGTGTCAGTGGTAAGCCGCAGAGACAACCGAATGATTTGATCAGTTGATTATAATTGGTCTGTTGCCAGGTGAGAAAAACTAATCCTGAATGATTAAGCATCAATCTGATATTTTACCAACATACCGTAGTGACTTATTTTACTTATCACTTTATCAATTCATATTTCCTTTGATTGTAACTTTGCATTCGACTGACAAACGAAACCTGGTTGTTTATGTGTTACTATAGGCGAATACAGAGATTGTGTCCTGAGTAAGGAAGTTCTCAGAGAACTGGCACGCAAGATCCCTGATAGTAAAGCTGGTCGGCTGTGCGAAGTACTGGGTGTCACATCAGAGCAGCCCTGTGATAACAAAGGAGGTGACATCCTGGAACTGCTAGTAAGATGGGTGGAGCAGGGTAAGGAAAACTGGAGTATGTTTCACGTAGTGACAGAAAAATCCAAACAAGGTAAAAAAATAGGAATGATAAAATAAAATTCGACTTGTTTAGCCCGCTTGACATAAAACCGACAAAAAGACGCCAGACATGGACTTTTACATAGGATAGATTCTGAAAGAGCAGATTCTAAGCTTTAAAACGATGCATAACTCCATTCAAATGGACTCTCCTAACCTATATAAATATTTGAAAGTAAGCACACAGTCTGAAAAAAGTGTAAACTGAGAAAAGAGGCTTTGAAGTACAGGGTCTATTTTAGAAAGCGCTTACTCTTTACTAAGCCGTGCTACCTGTGTGATGAATGGAAGAAAAAAAAAAGTGAAGAAAAAAAAAACATTGTAGCAACAACAATGCAGGGATCGTCGGATTAAGCTGAAATTATAAATGCTCTATCAACACATTCTCTTTATGATTATTGCTAACTTTCAAAGCAGTAGCATTATCTTTTCAAAAGTTATTAGAGTTAAAAGTGGATAGTGTGCAAAGGAGTTTTCAAGAAATAAAAAAGGAGCCTCCGTAGACATGCCTAATCACACTACTCTACCAGCAAGGGGTTGTAAAAAAAACTGCTGAAATCCCACTATCACATTTATCGTATCATTTCAACTTTAAGAATAAGGTATATAGAAGAAGAATACCTCTTTCAGAAACTGTGAAAAACTGAAAATTGACCTGGTCGACTCATTTCACATTTTATGGGTTCTCACTTAAAATCTACTCTCTAAAAAAGTAGAGTGAAAATATTCACTCTTGATGGAGTGAATACAAAAATAAGTGAATTAGAGTGAAATTGGAGTGAATTTTGAGTAAAAATTTTCAATTTCACTCATTTTGGAGTGACCTCAGGGATCACTCGAAGATTTTGGAGTGATCCCTGAGGTCACTCTAAAACGAGTGAAAATGAAAATTTTCACTCAACATTCACTCCATTTTCACTCTAATTTCTCTCTTTTATGTATTCACTCCTTAAAGAGTGAATATTTTCACTCCATTTTTTTAGAGAGTAGACTTTTTGTTGGTTTTGTGATGCACGGCCACATGATTTAACACTTTGCGCAGCAGATCTTGGCATGTATCCTTGGACAAGATGTTCGATCCAACTTAATCCCTCTTTACCTAGCTTTACAAATGTGTCTTTGCCAACGGCGGGAGGTGAAAATGCGAAGGCAGTCTGGAATTCTCGCACTACCGGTATTATGCATCCCTCGTTTATGAGACCCAGATACCGCATCATAAGAATGGCGTTAAGTACAAGTATGGAAGCTCAAGTGCTTGATACCATCCGCATCTTCGCATTCTTAGCCATGTGACGTTAAGGGAAGGAGTAATGTAAAATCTGACTTGTGAGATTCATTCGCATACAATGTAATTTTTCATTTCAATCAAATTAGTTTTCTTTTTTTTTCAAATTTTTACTTTTATTTTAGTGGTGCTTCGAGAATGAAGCACAAATAAAGCAATGCGCATAAGGAATAGGGAGTTTGAAATCTGTCAAATCTAACATTGTCTCGTGCAAATTGACATGTTTTGAATTTAGAAACCCTCATGAATGTTCAGGGCAAGTTGAGCGATGAGGTGTACGATGCGGGATTCATTGATCTGGCAAACGAAATCATGACAGGTAAACCCATCCTTATTATGTCTGTTAGCTGTTCTTCGTGAGTAACAAGGAGACGTTATAATAATTTTGATTTTGTTGGGTTGGCATTGTATTTTATGAGGCACAAAGCAGGGGTTGGCAAAAATCACGTATGTGTATACAATTTATATACTGCATAATATGCTGAAGAAATTTAACCCTATAAAGCCCAAGCTGTTTTGAACACTTCTAGGCCGGGGGGGGGGGGGGGTACATAACTTCTTTATAATATAATGTATCACCGTAATATTTGGCACGTGTGTAGAGCAACTCACCTTCTACATGACGCCATATTTGAAATGTCTCATTTTTACCCATTGAGGGAGCTATTCACCAAAGTATAAAGAAGAGTATAAGAAATAATTATGCCAAAATAATATTTTTTTTCTTTATATTTCTTTATCCCGAGTATGGAATCCTTTATTTCATACCAATCATTTCTATATTTGGCACAAAGGAGAAGGAAGTCAACCTGCTAAACATTTGGTATGGTTAAAATTGTCAAGGTCAACACATGGGGGTGTTATTTATTACAGTATGAAAAAATATTGGAATTTCAAGTATGCATATTGATAATATGAAGAACAAATGATACTACAGACAAAACTTGGGTGAAAATGACCAAAAATAAAAGGGTAGTCTTTGAAAATGTTGTATTTTCGATGATTTCTATAATATTTATTGTTTGATGCCTGTGTCATATAAAACAAAGAAAAGAACAAGAAGACCACTTTAGGGTATTTCACTTCACATTTTGGTCCTTTCGCAAATTACAGCCAAGAAAACCTCCATTTCATCAATTATCATATGTTTAACTGATTTTGGAACAGAAAAAAAAAACATGCAAAATATAATGAACATGGTTGTCAGTTCACAGTTGCTACGGCAACCAGTAATATGGGATATAGCTTAATTATATATCAAACTGTTTGCGACTAATTCTCAGGAAAAGTCAACATATTTGAATGAAATTGGGTTAAGTTCGCAGGAGTGGCAAGTGAAAATATGGTAGGGATGAACGATGTGCCCCCTTTGGCTTTTACGGTTAAACTGCATGGTGTTGTTGATTAATGTGTCATTAACTTAACAAAGTTTATAATGATGTGATACGGTACGTCAGATTAATATTATTCTCAAACTTGCATAGAGGGCGTACAACGTAAAACTTGCTCAAGCAATAGATACAATTTTCATTAATCTGTTTTGATTTCTTTTTCTTTAAAAGCAGGAATCAAACATGGTAAAGTGACAGATCTGACGAATAGCTGAGTTCAGTGGGACAGCAGGTAAACGAGTAGTGCCGCGTATTTGTGACCGTGCACCTCAAAACGAACATAAAGTCGCACACACTGATTTTGCGTGAGGACTGAAAATAAGTGAAATGGGTCAACCTAGCCGAACTTGACTTTTTCATATTTTCTGAAAGAGTGGGTTTTCTTTTACATTATGCTAAAATTTGGTATCATAAAACGGGTGGGAAAGTGTGTTTTTTTAGCAGTTTATCTCGAACATTTTCGGTAGAATAGTGTAATTAGGTGTGTCTTTAGAATCCCTTTTTCATTTCTGAGAAACCTTGTCCACACTCTTCACTTTCAACTCTAATAACTTTTGAAAGGATAGTGCCACTGCTTTGAAAGTTGGCATTGATTATGGACAGAATGTGTTAATGAGGCATGCTTAATCTGAGTTTAATTTGATAATCCCTTCATTGTTATTACTCTGGTGGTTTATTTCCTGTTTTTTGTCCCATTCATCGCACAGCCAGCACGGTTTGGTAAAGATTAAGCGCTTGAATAGACACTGTACTTCAGAGCCTCTTTTCTCAGTTCACACTTTTCCTGAGTTTGTGCTTTCTTTCCAATATTTAGATCGGTTAGGAGAGTCCATTTGATTTGAGTTATACATCATTTTAAAGCTTCAAGTCTGCTCTTTCAGAATATGGTCTTAACTAAAAATTCATGTCTGGCGACTTTTTTGTTTGTTTTGAGGTGCAGTGTCACATTTAACCTTAATTGCTATAATCTAACGATCTCTTACCATATATACCGGCACCCATCCGTCAGTCCTAACACACACACACACACACACACACACACACACACACACACACAATAATACCTCAGTATAACGTTAAAGGGATGGTACAATATTGGTGGAGATGACAATTGGGCTTTTATCTTTTTGCAAGACACCAAGAAAACAGAGCATACCATTTTAAGAGGAATTCAAAGTTTATTTGACGAAAATCGGGTTTGGAATGACTGAAACATCCAAAAACAAAGAAAAACAAAGCAATCGCAATAAGATGTAGTGCCACACTTTATTAGAATCGCTCTGTTTTGGAAATCTCAGCCATTTCAAGACCAATTTTCATCAAACAAAAGTTGAATTCCTCATAGAATTACATGCTCTTTCATATTTCAATAGAAGTTTCTCATTATTTCACCAACAAAAATGTTAGAAACCTGAAATTAGGTCTCAACCAAAACTGTACGATCCCTTTAAGAGAGGTAACAAGCATTTTGTGCTGATTAACCACACTCAATGATAAACATTACCGAAGAAGAATATTGACATTTGATGCTCCCGGGCGATATGATGAGATCTTTCTGAGGCTAGATTATATTCCATATTGAGAGTCTCACTTTTCAGCAAATGTGATTTCGTAAATAGAATACTCGTTAACCTTACCCACAGTGACTATAGAGATGCTGGAAGTATGAATAAAAAGAAGAATAAGCACAAAACAGCAATTAAAAAAACACACCAAAAGAGGTTACATGGATTGTTATAAGTATGTCAGACGAAGAATGATAGATAATATTGGACAAAGAAAAATCGAAAAGAATATTTTTTTTTCAACCACATCAATGTAATTAATGACATACATTCACACACATACGTGTGATTACATTTTAGGCTTATTCACTAAATATCATCAATCTCTCTCTCATATCTAATGCAGTGGCTTGCTTGTTTGCACGGTGAATTGTAATTGCATTTTTTTTTTGGTGAAAGATAATGCTTATAATGGAGGAATGGAATACATAGTAAAGTCGCCATGTCATGTTCTTATAACTAACTACCTGTAACTGTAAAACATAAATCTTTTCAAGAAAACTGCTAAATACCTTTATTTACTGAAATGACTCTCAAAAACTTCGCTAGTAAAATTACTTACGTTTCTAAATCATCTAATATTCTACAGATCCGTAGCCTTGACAAGAAGGCTGCTATTTTTCGATTCGATTGGTCTTTTCATTCAAAAACATTAAATTACAAAAAAAAAAAATGTTTTCCAGTGTTAATACTGCACGGTGTTATCATTGGGAGCAGTTTAACGTGGGTCACTCAAATAGTAGAAGTGAAGAAAAAGACTTTAAAAACGCTTCATTCTGTAAAGCGTGTCCGTCGGTTCCTCAACAGGAGTACCTCATTGATACTGTATAAAACATCGATTCAGCCACAGCTGTACTATTGCAGTATGGTTTGCATGTATGGTCAGTCTTCCCAAATTGTGAAGCTTCAAACATCACAAAACATGTGTCTTCGCTTTATTCTGTTGATAGCCATTTAATTAGAGAACCTCTGTATAGTAACAACGAAGCCAAACCATTAGCATTTAGAAAACGACAGGAAATTCAGGCCCTTACAATTATCTTTAAATTGCTCCACAACTTCGCCCTGACTTACTGTCTTCCAGGATTCAGTCTTATCACAATTTTCGCAACGATAATACCACTGTTCTCCCCAAGCCACGTACATCTTTATAAAGAAAAAGTACAATATACTAAGCTTCTGAGCTCTTTAGTGATCTGCCTGTAAATTTCAGGACGATTAATGCTATCAAATTATATATAACAGAAATAAAATAAAGAGCAGGTGTTTGTTTGATTGCAACAATTTATATTAAAATATTAATTTCTTTTTATATTCAAATAGTTATTGCTCACAGACAAGTCAGTCATTGCATTTGTGTACCGCTTGTTTCGTTTAAAGATCGTCCACCATTTTTGACCTTCAGACCTATTTGCATTGAGACACAGAATCCCATTTCCTTTGCTCATTTGTCCAGTAATGATTACTACTACTTATTTTTCAAACCTTTGTATATTTCTGTACCTTATTCTTCTCTGCGGTTTTCACTTGATTTCTTTTGTGTATTTACATACTTTTTATGTACACGTACGTTCTTATTACATTTTATTTATTGCTACTTTATTTGTAAACACACGCTTTGTAGCTAAAATCAGTCTCTATCCGTGATGAAATCAAATCAGTTAATCAATCAATCAATCATTCAACCAACCAATCAACCAATCAATCAATCAATCAATCAATCAATCAATCAATCAATCAAACAATCAATCAATCAGTCAACCAGGCAGTCAATGGCTGACTAGTGCAATGATCAAACTCATCTCCCCTGCTCAATGTCATTTTGATTTTCATTAAACTTTTGGTGTGTAGAGGGAGGAACACAGTAAAGTAGATGGTCGCCTAGAAGTCATATTCATGGGAAATGAGAGTTCAAATTATGGTTACTCTTACAGTGTGCCTTGACTCTTAACCTAGCTGTCAAATCGTCAAATGTTATTCACTTGTACTGAAGCAGAAATTAGACGATCAATCATAACATTCCTCTGTCTCTCTCCACTCTCCTTTACAGTGAAGCGAAGAGAGAATCCGCGTAGGCCGGAACAAATACTTCTCATGGATACATGCTGTACTTTAAAACAATCTTGGCTGTCTGGGAGATGAGTTCTGTAGTTCGTGTCCCTCTTGTCTAGCAGTTCGCATGGGAGGTTGAAGGTTAAAGAAAATGGTTCCCGAATAACCAATACTGAAAGTGAATATAAGTGACACACTCACCACATACTCTACGATATCACATTTAATTCACCCGTTGTAAAGCAAAGCAAACTTTTGAACTGAGCTGAACATTCTACCAAAAAAGAAGACATCCTTTACAAGACATAATGTTTGCTTTATAGTATTTGATGCTCATACATGTATATATCCCTGAAGCCAAAATTAATTGCGTACTCTTTCTCATTTCCTGACCGGTGCCTTGGGAAGTGACAGTCTTTAAAAACAGAAGCCCTCACTTCACTGCCCTACTTTGGCAAAAGGAACCAAGTGACATTTTGATGGATATTGACTTTTTTATTGATTTGGCATATCTAAGGTATGCTCTTTTTAACTGAAAAATCCAAAAGTTACTATTTTGACCATTTCTTAGATATTCAAAATTCAAAATTGCATGAAAAAAAAATTGGTAAAAGGAAGCAAGTAACAGCAAATTAAATTGACCAATCACAATCCACCACTCATACCGCTCAGGCCCTCCTAATGCTTCAGCAGCCAATCGACGTGAACAGCAATTACATGCACATTCACAGTGATCAGTGCACTGATAGTTACATAGAGATCAGTGCATCAGTGACACAATGCATGCATAATGTATATAATAGTAGACGGCGATTTGTCACAATATTTTTGGGCGTTCTTCAGGCCGTCAAACCCCCGTTTGAGGCGAGACCCCATCACCAAACGAAGCTGATGGGGTGCTATACCCCCTAACGATTCCTCGTTTGAGAGTTGGGAGTAGATGTCTTGTCCACTGCTAAATAACTTTCTACTCAGGCGTGGCAAACCTGGAGGCCAAGCCAGGGTTTAATGACTGCAACAGCTGTCATATTACGTAAGAGCATGATAAGGATATCTGCCTGTGGCAGACCATTCAAAGTGCACTCAATTTTCTCTATTCTTTCTCAAGTTTTAGATTTTATATTCTATTGAGAAATTCTATAGTCAGCCGTTTTGAATTTCGAACGAAAAAATTTGACCCATAAATAACGAAAATACAGGAATAAGAAGGAGAGCATTGTAGAAGTTTGTCGACACACACACACGCACCATGGAGCTACATAGTCCATGCCAAAACCAAAACAATCTCCTCCTCTCGCGGGTGCTCCCCCCCCCCCCTGTGGCGGTGACTGATGCTTAGATTAGGCCAGGGTCAAGAAATAGGTGTTTTATATCTTTGGTTTTTAAGTCCTTGATTGCGAAGATATACATTTGCATTGTCTACAGGGGTGTAGCTTCTTCAAACGAGAGATTTGCCTCATGCTTAAATATTTCTGTAGATTTCGATTTTTTGTGTGTGAGTGTGCTATTTCCCCAATTTGCGAGTGCTGAACACGAATCTACCTGTTGCCATTTTTCTTTAATGACGTCTTCAGCCGTTGCTATGGCAACGAACTATTTTCTTTCAAAGGACATGTATTCTTCATTAAACATCATAACAAATATGTTGCAAAAACCAAAATATGTCAATATAAACAAATCTCCTTAAGGACGTTCCTCAGTTGAAATGAAGTCCATGCAATTTTCTTCAAACTTTCCATACCGTAACTTTGACCCATCCGAAGCCCAAATATGTAAATAAAACCACAGGTTCATGTGCTTGTTTTGCTTCTACGGGACTTTGAAGAATATGTCAATCTGCCGTCCAGCTCCATAATCATAGCGTTACAGGATCAAGACCATGATTGGCAACAAAATCTGCAATGACAAACTTGATAATTCTTTCAAAATCCACGTTAATTTCTCCACATTTGCAGGAATTGCAGAGAAAAAGGTACCCAAAATGAGGAAAAGGTTTTAAAGTTAGGGTTGACACTCTCATTCTTGAGCAAGCAGCGTCCTCACCCGACAGAAAACACCGAAATCTCTCAAATCCTTGACAGGGACGTTTTCTGTTAGGGGTGAGCTAAAGGACACGGTTCATAAATTTTTCAAAACCCATGTCTTTTTCACAAAACTTGACCAAATTTTAGAAGAAGGCTTACTCATTCCAGAAAAAAAAAATAAAAATTGGGGGTTCATGTGCTCATTTTTGTGCTAGCAGCGCCCCCATGCGACATATATCATTGTAAGACCCCAAAATCTGGTCAGGGACCGATGCAGTGATGCCCTGTTATAGGGTGCATGAATCTCATGCGGTTCACTCAAAACCCAATGTTAAAAACAAACAAACAAACAAACAAACAAACAAAAACGTGTCACAATTGCAGTAATAGGGTGGAAAATATTCAGAAAGGAAGGTCCATGTGCGTTTTGTTATTATTTCCCTTACACAGCCATGATGATACTATGTTGACGCAAGCGTAGAAAACTCCACATTGACATGTTTGTTTGTTTGTTTGTTCGCTTGTTTGTTTGTTTGTTTTTACCCACTTGCTGTAACCATGTGCAGAAAGTGATACTGGAGGAAGAAGAATAAATATAAGGAAATGGGAGTTTTGGCATTAGTCTGACGGTCCTCCCAACAATAGCAAAAACAAATCTTAATATAGCGTTGCTTGTAGATTGCATATGTTAGTTGTTGCAGTGGTTGGTAAAGTGCGTGTTGTAAGCTATGGAGATGTACCTTGAGTACCCCTTCCCCCGAAAAAAAAAATATATATGATTCTCCTTTTGTTACACTATTAGTAATAACACATTAATATGAATGGTGAAAGTGATAAATACATGTTTGGTAATACTTTCGTGACCTTGTATTTCGTAACCAGAAAAAAAAAATAATAATAATATTTTGTATTAGTAATGACAAGTTTTGATCTAATTTAGATTTGAACAGAGATACTCAGATTGTTTTAGTTGTTAAACGTAAAGATGAAATGTGTCATATGTTTGTTGTTGTTGTTGTTGTTGTTGTTGTTGTTTTTAACACCTAGTCCAGTAGACTAGTAGTGCCCTACTATAGGGCCTATAGGTCCTAGGTTCCTTAGCACTCGACTAGACCATGTTGATGAACAGAAAATGAACTGCATGTCACAAAACAGATCAATGGATTGAAAATGGAAACAGCTCAGTTCCACTCAGTTTCAGTTCCACTTCAGTGTTGTGCTACCATGACCAGGTATATGCGGCTCGGACCGCTGAACTTTGCGTAGTACGTACAGATTGTAACGCGTACAGTCGGCACGCGATCCGAGCGAGGCCACCCAGCGCGGCCGCGGTGGGGAGCAGGTCTGCTGTCGGGCATCCGTGCGTACTACACCCTAGCTCGATCTACTAGCGGCTGCTCAGCTCAGCTAGCTCAGCTCATCACTGGTGCGTGCGCTTCTACGCTCTTTGATACGCCACTGACCAACCTGCGCAGCCAGGATGCGCACAGACATAACTGAGGAACGTCATGGTTACCTCATAGCAATGACGGTTGCCATGGTAATAACTATTTTTTTAAAGAAACTTATAATATTTTCATGCAAAAGCAAGAAAACATGACAAGATTAAATGGAGTATCTATTACAAATTACTATCATGATTATTAGTTTTTTTCCCCTATGTTTATTCCACATCATTTTTGTTGCCATAGCAACAACATAACAAAAGCTGCCTTTTGATGAAAAAAAAAAGGATTTCAATCAAGAGGAAATAAAGAATGAAATAAATCAGAAGCTAATAAATTTCTGGAGAGTTAGATTTCTGTGCTATTTTCCCCTATTTTGGGGGTGCCGAACACGGATCCATCTTTTGCCATATTTCTAAATGACATCTTGAGCCTTCGCCATGGCAACAAATTAATTTCTTTAAAAGAACATGTATTCTTCACTAAACATCATAAAAACATGCTGTAATTTCCAAAATATATCAATATAAACATACTTATTTGATAAGATTAAAAATCACAATTTCAGAATGTCACGGTTACCTCATAGCAATTACGCTTGCCATTGTAAAAGAAAAGATTGCGTAGCATAGGGGGCTTACTCATTAGAAATTACTATGATGATTATCAGCTTTTTTTGGTCTGTTTATCCCACATTATTATCGTTACTATGGCAACAACATAAGGAGACTTTTTCATACAAAAAAAAGGTATTTCATTAGAAAGGAGAGAAAGAATAAAATAAATGATCAATTTCTGTCGAATTTATTTGTTTGTGTTCTTTCCTCTATTTTGGGCATGCTGAACCGGAATTCATTTGTTGCCATATTTGTAAATGACGTCTTCGCCTGTTGCCATGGAAACAAAATATTCTATTTGAAAGATCATGTGTTCTTTAAAATTCATAAAAACATGCTGTGAACGCCAAAATATACTTCAATATAAACACATCTCTTTAATTGAATTAAAGAAATCCAATTTCTCCTATGGTATGATTGTCACTTGCTTCCTTTTACCAAAGTAGGGCAGTTGAGAGCATAGATATAAAATGTATTCATTTTTTTTTTTACATTCCTCTTCAGATAAGCATTCCCTCGTGAGGAAACTTGTTCTGGATGTAAATTCTCCTGCCTGAAGTAAAACATTATAATTATGACCTGATAACATCTTATACCTATTGAATGCATATTGTTATGGTGCACAATGTATTACTGTGATCTACTATACCTGTATCGAAACAGCATGAGGTATTAATCATTATGCAGCCATGTTTTGTGTATTTATGAAGATTTTTTTTTTTTTTTTGATTACATGTATCCTTTCTGCTGCCAGTAAAAAAGAGAGAGTTTCTACTGACCCATACTCCCGAAAAGTCGTTGTTAAAGGTGAGCCAACATAGGCCTGAACCTTTTTACACGGTTTGCGGTTATCATTCTCTCCGTAATCGCATTAAAGAGTAATATTTTTGAAGCAAATACTGTTTATATCTTTTAGAATTTTGTGGTTTTATTGATCACATTTAGTATGGGGATAGGGAAGGCAAACTTACCCCAGTTCTACCCAAATGTATTAAAGATAAGGCCTGAAAATATAGGTTTTCCCGGCCAATTTCGCACTTTTGTCAGTCAAGTTCCTTATTGCAGCATTAAATTTAGCAAAATTTAGCGTAGATGACATGTTCGGCATGGTAAGAGCAATAGATAAGCTAGAGATAAGAGAGTTTTCTCATTTTTTTTTCAGCTTTTAGTCCGCATGGCTTACAAAAATGTAGTTGTCTACCTTAGTATCATATCCCTCATCACTATACTAATTATTAGTCGTGTGTGTGTATCTGTGTATGCACACGTCTGTGTGTGATACATATAGCTATAACGTGCATATGTGTATGTGTAAAATGCATGGAAATGTCTTCCATTTGTCTCTTACATGCAATAACATGTGGACAATATAGCTAATGGTTCCCTAGAGGTACCAGCTGAAACTTTGTACATGCATAAATAAGTAGATAAAGCTGTCCCCATCCACTCATGGTTGCACATACCTAAGGTCAACGGTAAAAGGTCATTGGTCAAGTTTAAATAGCAAAATTTCACAATTTTCGCCATGTATCTGCGGCAGTGCGGGAAAATATGTTCATAAAGTTATAATACACACATATAACTAGACATCAATTCTCTGAGTCTGTTTGGTCACTTCAGAGGTGAGGTTAAAATGTTGTCATTTCCCTAGTTTCTCCATCTTCTAAAATGGATTGATTGCTACATTTCTAGTAACTCTTAAATTCAGACTATACATAGACATATTAGTAACATGCGCACTGAAAACATAAATTTCCGCATATGATTCCCCAATAATTCTGTCTTGGCAGGATGGCAGGAACTTTGTTATTTTGCAATTTTGTACCTTTCCCCTACTGCTATAAAGCCTTTTGCTCTTATTTTGCTTTCATTCTAACTAATTCCTTTTTTTTTCCCCCAGCGTAACTTTCCATCACTGTCCAGCGAGTCACGTTCAATTTATGTATACATGGATAGGCCTGGACAAGGAGTGATGAGGGCGCTATAATATGGATGTAAAAATGACAAAAGTCCTGGAATTGGGTCATTCTTGCATTCATATATTTCTTTCATTTCAGGCACTTCCTGTGGTAATTATGGTTTATCATTTATGCACAAGATGAGTCTATGCATAAGCTACAATTTCCCATGTCAAACTGAATTTGGCCAAAAATTGGACCTGCGTTGTTCTTATATTCAGGACTGGTCTTCAATTCATTGATCGAAATGCTAAATTTAACGCACAAGTTGCAATTTTGCAAGACGAGGGGTTTTACTAAATTGAATGAACCTTCTATCAGATGGACTGAAAAAAGTGCGAAATTGGCCGGGAAGACATATATTACAACCATTTTTAAGTTGTATACATTAACTGTGTCTTAAACTTCGTGAATGTCATATTGGCACTGTACTAAGTTGCGATGAAACGAAGACACACTGCTTTGACCTATACATGTACTTTCGGACGGATGCATTAATATGGATTATCTTCTCATCTGGATTATCCATAATTGACGTGCAGTGCATTTTAGGAACATAAATATGATTATAAAGTATAATGATACAATTATAATATATAATAGGTTTTCCGGTCGATTTCACTCTTTCATGTTCCTATTCCGAGCTTTCAATTAAGCTTGCAGCACTGAATCAGCAATCAAAATCCGGTCATTCGAATTCACTATTGGAGCATTCAAATTCAATATCGGAGTACTCAAATTTAAGAGAGCAGCACGCATTTCAGCAATGAGCATTCAAATCCACCTTAAGCTGGCGACGGAAATTCAATCTCGTCGGTCATTCAAATTCGTGAATATGCAACCATGTTTCAAATAACTGCATTCAGTTTAAAAGAAGTCCTGAATTTAGTTAGATTGGGTCAATTGATACAATTTCGACTACACTGAAACTTAGGACATGAACATAGTATACGTCTTTTTGTTGTTTATTGCTATATTTTTGATATACTTTGCGGAACTATGTGAGATCATTGCGTGTCAGTTTGTCTTTAAATTGATGCATGGTCTTTGTGTGGTTAGTGTTTGGGCGTTGTCAGCACGCAGTATCATCAAGGAATATGATTAGATTGTAGTTATGTTGTTTAGATGCACTGCTGACTTGACCCTACAATTTATTGAAATGACAAACAAAGAATTCATAAGCAGAGAACATCATGTCCTTTTAACAGTTATAATTACACTATGCAAGCCTTCATGGGTTGTGGAATGAGTGAAATTGAACGCTCGGAATAGGAACTTGAATAACAAAAATGTGAAATTGACCGGGAAAAACTATAAACCGAATTGAAAACTGCGTTTTAAGCTTCTTTTTTTTTTTCTAAAACACTTTTTTTTTTGTAGAATAGTGTGATGAGATGTGTCTTAAAGTCCTCTTATTTCTTTTTTAAACCCTTTACACAATAACTCTCAACCCTTCCAATAACCTTGGAAAGGATAATGCTACTGCTTTAAAAGTTGGTATTAGTAATACCCCATTCACACTATTGGGACTGAATCAGCTGGAATGACGGCGGAATTAAAATTCTTCATGCATTTTTGGATATTCGAAGTGCATTCTAAAAAATCTGACTACATTGTGAGTGCTTCCCAAGCATTCGGGCCCATCTTGTGGCTGGGGCGAATGATTTGTTCATGCTTGATCGGCATTCGAAGAGTGTTC
This sequence comes from Diadema setosum, assembly GCF_964275005.1. Lineage (NCBI taxonomy): Eukaryota > Metazoa > Echinodermata > Echinoidea > Diadematoida > Diadematidae > Diadema > Diadema setosum. The sequence continues at coordinate 33,408,627 of NC_092690.1, forward strand.
TAACTGAACTCTGACTGTATTCTAAAAATTCCTACGGCATTCAAACAACATTCGAAACATTTTGACCTTATTTCAAGAAGAACCGGAATGCTACGCTACTTCAAATCATGCCAGAATATCTCAAATGCTCCTCGAATGATCCGGAATGCACATCGAAGGAATCTCCATTGCTGCTGGAATCTATCTCGAAATTGAAAGAATTCAGGTGGTATGTGTTATGTATGATTATGCACTGTTTGGCTTGCCATAGTGTGGTTGCTATGACGACGGGCTCCGAATAAATGATGGCTAGTAACTAACTGGACGTGTCCGTGTCCATTGTCGTTTGTCACATAGTAAGAACACAACAAAACTGGCGACGAGGACGGGATATTTGTGACATTCGACTCTCTAAGTTGTAGGGGTGCAGCTAGCACAATGGCGAGTGCAAATTTGGGGCAGAACAGGGTATTTTTGCCACCGTTTAGTTCCAGCTACGACGACACGGAAGACTGGGACTGTTACGTCGAGCGGTTCGAACTTTACCTATTGGCGAATGGGCTCGCGGTGCCTGATGAGCCAGTACAGAGCGCACGCGATCGCACGGAGGAGCGGGACCTAGCATTAGTAAAGCAGGTCACTGCCATGTTCTTACATTCTATCGGACCGAAATACTACAGTCTAGTACGAGACTTGGTAGCACCAGCCACCCCACAATCGAAGTCCTATAACGAACTGAAGATGGTTTTGCGACGTCATTTGAAATCGACGCCCATGGTTGTAGCGGAGCGACGAAAGTTCATCCGTCGTGATCAAGCGCCCGACGAGTCGACGAGTGACTACGTGGTTCAGCTGAAACATTTGAGCTTGAACTGCCAATACGGGGACAAGCTCGATGAACAGCTTCGCGATAGATTCATCAGTGGCATTTCCCACGAGCCAACTTCGCTGAAGTTAATGGAAAAAGCAACGGAAAAACCCAGACTTTCGTTCAGAGAAGCGGTGGACTACGCTCTACAGAGAGAAACAGCAGCGGGAGAGGCCCGTGCTATGCGGAACCAGAGTTCGCGGAATGGCATAGATTACAGCGGCGCTAGACCAGGAACCAGGACCAGCACCACTGTGAATGCGGTCTACGGCAAGTCGCACGGTTCTACAGGCAGCGGGAGGAAGGAACAACGCGAGTGCTATCGTTGTGGGAGGAACCATGCACCTGATCAGTGTTGGTTTAAGTCAGCAACTTGCAGATGCTGTCAGAAGAAAGGACACATTGAAAGGAAGTGCCGGAGTAAGCCAAAACCGATGAAAAATCAGAACAAAGAACACACAGACTCTAGATCCAAGACTAAGTCAAAGAGTAAAGGAAATGAAGGACAGAAAAGGAAAGGTGGTATTCATAATGTAAAGGAAAGTCGTGAATACAATGATATGTCTGGAAACAGTGAGACTGAGAGTGAGCGTGATTGTTCTGACAAAGAAAGTGATGTTGAGTACGATCGCACTATGTTCAAGTTGAGGACTGAGAGTAGTTCTAAGTTTAGGACTAGGTCCAGTTCTAGGACTGAGAGTGGTGCTATTTTGGCCCCCATTGAGATTGAAGGTAAATTGACACAAATGGAAGTCGATACAGGGTCAAGTGTAAGCATCATACCACTGTCGTACTATGAAAAGCATTTGTCCCACTTGAAAATGGACCAGACTGAGAAGTCGTTTGTGAGTTTCACAGGAGAAACAGTTGAGCCTGTTGGTAAGGTCCAAGTCCAGGTTAGGTATGGAACGTACCAAGGTAGACTAGCCCTGTATGTACTGGAATGTACAGAGTACATGTTGCTAGGTCGTGAGTGGTTAGGAGTAATACCACTAGACTGGAAGTCGTTAGTCCAGACAAGTCTTGGTACTAGTACATTGGACCAGAAAGTGAACGTGCATAGGCTAAGCGATCAAGTAGTTCAGAAACACGAGAAGCTATTCGATGGACAGCTAGGTAAATTGTCCCATGCAAAGGCTAGCATAAGGATGAAAGATGATGCTACACCAGTCAGGACTAAGCCCTACAAAGTCCCGTATGCACTAAAGGCAGGGGTAGAACAAGAACTAGACCGATTGGAGAAGTGTGGTGTACTTACACCAATAGAACACAGTGAATGGAGCACAGGCATAGTGCCTGTCCCTAAGAAAGATGGAACAGTTAGGCTGTGTGGAAACTACAAGTGCACCGTCAACCCAGTGCTTAGTTCAGTGGCACCACCCAACATAAATGTCGATGACATTTTGTCAAGTCTGAGTGGAGGAGTAACTTTTTCGAAGTTAGACCTAGCCCATGCCTACAATCAAATGGAACTAGATGAAAACTCCAAACAGTACTTAGTACTATCAACACACAAGGGTTTGTTCAAGCAGAATAGACTAGTGTTTGGGATTACCACAGCACCGGCAATTTGGCAGAACGCGATAGATCAGGTTTTGCAAGGATTACCGGGAGTACAGGTGTACCTAGACGATATTCTCGTTACGGGTAGTTCGCAAGAAGAGCACATGAGAAATTTGGACGCAGTGCTCACGCGCTTAGAGCAACGCGGTCTGAAGCTCAAAAAGGAGAAATGCGAGTTCGAGTGCAACTCTGTGGAGTTTCTAGGACATCGTATAGATGCGCAAGGTGTGCACACTGTTGAGGAGAAGGTGAAGCAGATTGTGAATCTCCCTAGACCAACTGATGTGTCGCAGTTACGATCGTACCTAGGGTTGTTGAACTACTATCGCAAGTATGTTCCAAATTTAGCGCACGTGATCGCCCCGCTCACAGATCTTTTGAAATCTGATCGGAAGTTCGCTTGGAGCGAAGAAGCAGAAACGGCATTCAAACGCTCGAAAGAACTGCTGCAAGCGTCAGATTGTTTGATCCACTATGATCCACAGTTGCCGATCTCCATCGCAACGGATGCGAGTCCGATAGGCATAGGCGCAGTATTGTCGCACGTACTACCAGACGGAACTGAAAGACCGATACAGTTTGCGTCCAGGTCGCTCACGAAAACGGAAAGAAAATATCCTCAGATCGAGCGAGAAGCGTTAGCAATCATATTCGCGCTTCGCAAGTTCTACATGTACATCTATGGCCGCAGGTTTACGCTTATTACCGATAATAAGCCGCTCACAGCACTGCTAGGCCCGTACAAGAGTTTGCCTACATTAGCAGCGGAACGCATGCAAAGATGGGCTATGTACCTTGCAGGTTTTGATTACGAGATACGCTACCGCACATCAAAGGCCAATGCAAATGCAGACTGTTTTTCAAGGCTACCGGACTCAAACGAGAAACGCGAAGGTCGTGAACCAGGAAATGTTTCGGTTTGTCATGTGGACATGCTACCGACAACACACGAGGAATTGCGTAATGCAACGCGCAAAGACCCGATCTTGTCCAAAGTGCTCAGATATACTTTGGATGGATGGCCAAAGCAGCTACCTACAGAAGAAAGCGAGCTAAAGACATTCTTCATGCGTAGAACAGAAATCACAATCGAGCAAGGCATACTCATGTGGGGAATGCGAATCATCATCCCTCACAAAATGCAGAAGGCAGTCCTTGCGGAATTGCATCAAGGACATCTCGGAGTAGTAAAAATGAAATCAATCGCACGAAGCTACGTATGGTGGCCGCACCTCGATTCCCAGATCGAGGAATGCACAAAGCGATGCGAAACATGTCAGGTTGTGCAAAATCAGCCAGCGCAAACACTCTTACATCCATGGATTCCAGCGTCCAAACCGATGGAAAGAATCCATGTGGACTTTGCCGGACCATTCGAAGGTCTCACCTACATGGTCATAGTAGACGCATACTCGAAATGGCCAGAGGTATTCATCATGCCGAGTATCACATCAGAGCGCACCATTGATACTCTCCGAAGCGTATTTGCTAGGTATGGACTACCACAAATCATCGTACCTGACAACGGAAGTCAGTTCACCTCCGCTGAATTCCAAGAGTTTGTACACATGAACGGCATAAAGCACAAGCGCAGCGCACCGTATCATCCGAGTACAAATGGTCAAGCAGAGCGTTTTGTCCAGACACTCAAACAGTCCATGCGCGCCTCAAGATCTGATGGAGGATCTGCACAAGCGAAGCTAGATAGATTCTTGCTGGCCTACCGCAATGCAGCACATAGTGTCACGGGGGAATCACCTGCTTCACTCTTCATGAAAAGGCAGTTGCGCATGAGACTAGATAACTTGCGTCCGAACATCGAACGTCGATATGCTGAACAGCTGCATTACCAGGCATCTCTCAGAGATAAGCGCAGCAAAGCAGTCAACATGCGCGAGTTTGCAGTAGGACAATCCATACTCGCTAGGGACTACACAGGAAAGCGTAAATGGGTCCCGGGAGTGGTTGTAGAGAGAGAAGGTCCGCTCATGTACAAAGTACAAGTACAAACAGGATTTTGGAGAAGGCATGTAGATCAGTTGCTTTCTAGATTAGAAACGGAAGAAGACTCACAAGATCAGAGTCAGTTAGGGAACAAAGAGTTTGATCCTACACGAGACCCAGACAGTTCAAGACCCAGCAGGTCTGTCTTAAGGGACACATTTGTCTTGCCTAGGTCTGTAGAAGAACATCCCTTGGGTTCTCAAAACACACCAGTTCGAGTACCTGAAACCTTACGTCAACAAGACAACGTAGATACTCAGAGTGAACCTGATGTACAAGGAGCTGAAGTAGAACAGTCTCCTACACAAGTGTTGTGGAGGTCTCAGAGAAAGAGAAAACCACCAGATAGATTTTCTTTCTAAATAGAGGCGTAGAGAAGTTGACACGAAGAAGGATGTTAAATCACAACTCAGTGATTAAGGAGTTAATTTTGGTGTTTAAATCACTCAGATGATTGTTGTTTCGATGTTAACAGAAACATGTGTTATATTAGCTGGATATAAAGTAATATCCCGAGGTTTTTGGTTAAGTTTAGTAGTTTATGTATATACATTATCAGCAACAAAACAGATTACAGATGTTTCGTATACAAGCAAAATAAATAACAACGGAATTATAAATGTTTTGAACAAGTATTCTGTGTCAGTTGAATGGACCATACATGTATATCTATTGCTGGAGATATTGAACTGGTTACATATCGCATATCCACTTAACCCCAAAAGTTTGATACAGTAGGAGTTATTCCGAATTTACATAGCAAACTGAGCAGTGAGCTTATAATGTGACATTATTCATAAGGAAACGAATAATGCTATTTATTGGTTGTTTTACTGATTGTTTAACAGTTTTGTGATAATCAGAATCATTATACATACTGTGAAAAAAAAAATAACTCAGACAACACATGGAAGTTGAAGGTCATGTACTTTATTTTGTATGTTACAGAATATACGATGTGAAAGTTAAGCATATAAATGCTGGAAAACAGCTTGTTTCGGTTAGTTGTGAACAGTAGCCAAAGACATAATTTTGTTATTATGCAAAGGATACTTTTTGCATTTTTCGTCACCAAAACAAAAGGAACAATGTTGTTTAAGTTCAAAGTGACATTTGATTATGATCACACAGTTGTGGGCTATATTTGTAAGTAAGAGACAATCTTTTTTGTGATGTCATGTTCTAATAACATGGTACTGCAGAGGTACACAACAATGTATTATGGAAACCCTCACACCGGATGTCAAAATACATTTTTGGATTGGCAGGGGGGAGAGTTGTTATGTATGATTATGCACTGTTTGGCTTGCCATAGTGTGGTTGCTATGACGACGGGCTCCGAATAAATGATGGCTAGTAACTAACTGGACGTGTCCGTGTCCATTGTCGTTTGTCACATAGTAAGAACACAACAGTATGCACTTTAAATATTTTGATTGCCGCTCGAATACCCCTTAACAAATACATGCGGTACGTTCCGATTAGCTTTCGAATAAATCCGAACGTAATTCCGAACACTGCCGAATCCCATAAACATGTGGAACGTCAGTTGGCATTTATGAGTAGTCAGGTAAATACCACGTAATGTCAGCTTGGAAAAATGGCGTGAAGGTCAATAAAGTTACCACTGGCAGTCGTCGTAAACAGGTCGTAGAGTCACCCAAAGATGCCTCTGAAGAACAGGAGCTTCGTATTCTGAAGGTGTCCTTCCACCTCGAGAGTATGAAATTTTGATCCATTGCCCAACTAAAAGAATTCAAAATCTCACAACTAGCTGGCGACACTGTTAATTTTGTTAATTCGTTAGAGTCTGCTAATATAGCATTCGGAGAAGTGAAACGTTTTGGGCAAATTCCTGGACAAGTTTTAAATGTAAAATTATGTAAACAAGGTTAAAGCAGAAACAATGAAATTTCAAGAAAATGGCGTAAATGACTTGAATTGGACTAGGGGCCCTGTAAAATATGTGGGTGTATTTTCAACAAAGAACAGAAATGATACTGAACAACTAAATTGGTTTTCAAAATTAGAATTGTAAAAGCTATGTTAAAGTTCTGGAGATTGAGAAAATTAAGAGTGTATGGTAAAGTGATACATCTGATTATCAGAAGCGGATGAACACGAAAACGCTCCTAAAGATCGTGATATTGATTTTATGTAACAAAGGACTATGATTTTATCAGATTACTTATAACAACATTAAAACAGTTTTATAATTTGTTATGTGAGAAAACGAAAAGTGGTTTAACCATGCTAAATCTATATTGGAATGAGAGATTTGGTCTGAATACAGTACTGACTTTGATTTATGTTTTGAGACAAAATTTCGTTGTGTTTTGCCATAAATAATATTCTCAAATGTAAAAGTGTAAGTGAAAATTTGTATACATTTTGTTCTGAAACACGAAATCTTTAGTCATGTTGTCTTGGAGTGTCCTTAGTGTCTATGTTTTGAAAAGGTACCATTGCTTTTATTCAGTTCTCTTTCACAGAAACTATTCTATCAAATGTGAAAGTTTTTATTATTGAAGTGGAATCAAAGAGTCCAATTGCAACGAATATTAACGAGATATTGATAAATGCCTAGTATGCAATTTGCAAACAATACATGATGCATTTATTTCAAGGATATTAATGCAATAGTTTAAAGAGATGGATTAGTATTAGAAATGCTGTTAGATAATGTTTCTGAGGTTATACCAAGCATGATGAGATCATTTACTAATGAAGAATTTGTATTTTTCTGAGTATGTGCCCATCCAGTTGCTTTGAAATATCGCTCGACGTATAGTTTCTGAAATGAATGAATAAAGTACCTCTGTAGAGAAAAAAAAATGAAGTGTTGATCCACTTTCTGCCCGTCCCACTTCTATAAATCAGAATGGATAAAGTCATCCTCAAGACAGTGCTGATAAGCTTCAGCCAATAAGAAGCACGAGAGGGTGCTGGTGATGGCTGACTTTACCGAGTAGCAGGAACAGGTGATGAAACATGAGGAGCTTTTTCGATCCCTAATATTTTCCCGATCAATCGTCGTAATATGCTGTAACCATAGCAACGCGGTTTTTAAGCCATGAAAGAATGTAACTTGCACTTTTCCCCAAAGGCCAAAGTGCGCGCCAAATTTCATGATCATTGCTCGATCACCAAAAGCTATTCCGTGATTTATGGCCATAATATGCCGTCATCATGGCAACGCAGTTTCCAATACATTTGAAAAAAAATATGTCTTACACATCTCCATCCCAAAACCATTTTTGTGTGCTAAAATTTATGAGCCTTGCTAAAAACTTGAGAGGGCTTGCAACGTACCAATACCGTGAGCAGTGGACTCATCGGCTTTGCAACAAAACGAGAAGAGGACTTATCGGATTTTGTCACAGAACACATTGTAAAGTACAATTTTTCTTTTTTTTGTGTAGAGTTCTAAAAATTAAACATCCTATTACGTAGCCGGTGACCAACATTCATATATATCATTATCTCTACGATTCGCGATCTACGCCAACAGAGCGTATCGATCGTGATTTAACCCTATAAAGCCCAAGGGTGTTGGGGCACATTGTGTCCCCCTATCATATTTTCGTTTGCCACTCCTACACCCCTTACCCGATTTCAACCAAATTTAGTGACTTTCCCTAAAATCTTATTGCAAATATTTTGATGTATAATTCAGCTATGTACGATATTGGCAGTTGCCATGTCAACCGAACTTACAACCATATTCGTCAGATTTTGCATAATTTTCTGCTCCAATTTCAGTTAATATAATTATGAATAAAATAGGGGTTTTCTTGGCTGTAATTTGCTGAAGGACTAATAGGTGAAGTAATAATGGTTGTGAATTACCCTAAAACGGTCTTATTATTCCCTTCATTTTCCATAATCATGACATACTCATGAAATAATACATAATATAGAAGCAATCGAAAATATAGCATTTTCCAAAGACTACCCTTTTTGTGTTATCTTCACACAAGCTTTGCCTGTACAATCATTTGTTTATCATAATTATTGTCAATCTGGAAACTCAAAATTTCACAATTTTGGAAGTATGAAATATGACACCAATAAATGTATCCATATCCAAGCAATACATCAAAGGTTTCATATATTTCTTTATAATTATTGTAGATATGAAAATGATTGACATGAAATAAACACATATACTGGAGATAAAGAAATACGAAAAAAAACATGGTTTTAGCTTTTTCCTATGTACTTCTTTATATTTTGGTAAATAGCGCCCTCAGTGGATGATCTTGAGAAATTTCAAATGTTGGGTCATGTAGAGCATGAGTTGCTCTACCCACATGTGCCAAATACGACGATCGTACGTCATATAATAAACAAGTTATATATAGGGGGGGGGGGGGGGGGCACATTGCACCCCTTGGGCCTGGAAGGGGTCAAAATAGCTTGGGCTTTATAGGGTAAAGGGAATGGAACAAAACGGCCTTGTCGGTTTTTGCGAACAAACCCCTCAAATATTTCTATACAGTTTATGTAAATGATATTCATTATGCTGAGTTTTGCTGAGGGCATTCTGCAAATCAGCCTGTGACTAAACCAATGCTACTCAGGACTTGAAGCATGCAGGAATCGTGTTGACATAGCTATCTTTAATGCATAATAGTATGTAAAAATTCATAGATAAAAAGTCAACAAAACACACTATACCTCCAACTTCACAATAATGGGATTTTGCCTTCTTACAATGTATTCATAGTATGAAGTGAGTTTCAGTTGATTCGTTAGGTCGTCTCCGGTGTGATTTAGATATCCTTTCGGTCCCTTGTATATTTTTGTAAATTCTCCGTGGCCAAGCCTCAATCTTGTAAGCTCAGTCAGTTTCTTTTATTTCCAGCATTCCATATTTGCCCCTGAATAATTGTGACCCGCTACAACAAAATGGTCCTAAAGTCGCGCACGGTCGAAGCCGTGAAAATCGAGTTTAAAGTTAGAGCATCTAAATTGGTCAAAACTTACGATTTTCTGAATTTGACAAATTATTAGCAACGGCGTAAATCCGTACTGAGGAGGGGGGGGGGGGGGGAATGGTCACCATCACCACGATTACAAGCCCATAACCGGACCGGCGCAGCCTTGGGGGGGGGGGGGGGGAGGGAAGCTTGGTGAACCCCACCCCCCCCCCCACACACACACACACACACACACTTTACAGGGATCGGATGTCCCACTCTTTTGCATGGAATAAGTTATAGTGGGAGGAAAGTGGCAGCAAAAATATGAAGACGTTTTGTTCTTGTTGCTTTTTTTTTTGTTTGTCAGATGACTTTCGGCGGAAAATGAGACCTTAAAAGTATGAAAACATTTTTCTTTTTGTTTTCGAAATATCTGTGAGAGGGAGCGGAACGACCGAACGGGGGGAGGGTGTGTATCCCTCTCCCACACGAGGAAGATTTTGCATTTTCAGACCTGAAATTCAGCGACCTGGTGCACACTTTTGGTGAAATTTTGTTTTCTTTTCTTTGAAAAATAATAAGAAAATGAAATATTCACAATATATTATTGAATGACTAAATCGTGGTATTTCAGCTCTTGCTCCGCCTGTGCGACATCACTGTGAAGGCCTACTAAATAATGGGGCCTATTACCGGCGTATAAGGATTTGATCTTAGGACAGGGAGGTGCTATAGTATAGCACCTCCCTGCTTAGGAGGAGCGGTTATGTGCCACGGAGGGAGCGAAGCAAGCGAGGGGGGGGGGGGGGGAGAGGGTATGGTAGGGAGGTTTCCCCCTCCCACGATGAAATCTTTTTGCATTAATAATTTAGACATTTACAGTCCCAAAACTGCCGTTTGTAGCTATATTTTTCGCTTTGGAAACTAACGAGGGCCGCACCGGGCGCAACTGCTGTCAATCACTGGCAGCAACATCAGGAGAATGGCATAGCAACTGAATGCGAGCGACCGGAGCGAGCGAGCCTGAAATTTTTGACATTTTACAGTCTAAAAACTGCCGTTTGTAGCTATATTATTCGCTTTGGAAATTAAGGGGGGCCGCACCGGGCACAACTGCTGTCAATCACAGGCAGCAACATCAGGAGAATGACATAGTGGTTAAATGCGAGCGAGCGGAGCGAGCGAGCTTGAAAATTTTTGACATTTTACAGTCCAAAGACTGCCGTTTGTGGCTGTATTTTTTCGCTTTGGAAATTAAGGGGGCGCACCGGGCGAAAACTACTGGCAATTACTGGCAGCAGCATCAGGAGGATGGCATAATGGTTAAATGCGAGCGAGCGAAGCGATCGAGCTTCAAAATTTTGACATTTTGCAGTCCCAAAACAGCCGCTTGTAGTTATTTTTATCCAAAATCTTCGAGTGATCCCTGAGGTCACTCCAAAAATCAGACCTTAAAACTATGAAAACATTTTTTTTTTTTTTTTGGGGGGGGGGGGGAAATATCTGTGAGAGGGAGCGGAACGGACCGAACGGGGGAAGGGTGTGTATGGGGGGGGGGTATCCTTCTCCCACACGAGGAAGATTTTGCATTTTCAGACCTGAAATTCAGCGATCTGGTGCTCACTTGTGGTGAAAATTTTGTTTTCTTTTCTTTAAAAAAAACACTAAGAAAATGAATATATTATTGAATGACAAAATCGTGGTATTTCAGCTCTTGCTGTGCGACATCACTGTGAAGGCCTACTAAATAATGGGGCCTATCATCGGCGTAGGCAGGATTTGATCTTAGGAGGAGCGGTTATGTGAGCGAACGAATCAAGCGAGGGGGGAGGGTATGGTAGGGGGGTTTCCCCCTCCTACGGTGAAATCTCTTTGCGTTGAAAATTTTGACATTTTTCAGTCCCAAAACTGCCGTTTGTAGCTATATTCTTCGCTTTGGAAATTAAGGGGGGCACACCAGGCGCAACTGCTGTCAATCACTGGCAGCAACATCACGAGAATGGCATAGCGATTAAATGCGAGCGAGCGAAGCGAGCGAGCATGAAAATTTTAACATTTTGCAGTCTAAAAACTGCCGTTTGTAGCTATACTTTTTCGCTTTGGAAATTAAGGGGGCTGCATCAGGCGCAACTGCTGGCAATTACTGGCAGCAACATCAGGAGAATGGCATAGCAGTTAAATGCGAGCGAGCGGGGAGAGCGAGCTTGAAAATTTTGACATTTTACAGTCCAAAGACTGCCGTTTGTGGCTGTATTTTTTCGCTTTTGGAAATTATGGGGGCGCACCGGGCGCAACTGCCGGCAATCGGGCAGTAACATCAGAATGGCATAACGATTAATTGCGAGCGAGCGAAGCGAGTGAGCTTGAAAATTTTGATATTTTACAGTCCCACATGTCCTTTGTGGCTGTACTAGTAATTTTTCGCTTTGGAAATTAAGGGGGGGGGGGGGCACCGGGCGAAAACTGCAGGCAATTACTGGCAGCAATATTAGGAGAATGGCATAATGATTAAATGCGAGCGAGCGAAGCGAATGAGCTTGAAAATTTTGACATTTTCCAGTCCCAAAAACTGTTGTTTGTGGCTGTATTTTTTCGCTTTGGAAATTAAATGGGCGCACCGGGCAAAAACTGTTGGCAATTACTGGCAGCAACATCAGGAGAAAGGCATAATGATTAAATGCGAGCGAGCGAAGCGAGCGAGCTTCAAAACTTTGACATTTGACAGTCCAAAAACTGCCGTTTGTAGCTATATTTTTCGCTTTGGAAATTAAGGGGGCGCACCGGGCGAAAACTGCTGGCAATTACTGGCAGCAACATCAGGAGAATGGAATAATAATTAAATGCGAGCGAGCGAAGCGAGCGAGCTTGAAAAATTTGACATTTTACAGTCCCCAAACTGCCGTTTGCAGCTATATTTTTCGCTTTGGAAGTTAAGGGGGCCGCACCTGCTCACAATCACTGGCAGCAACATCACGAGAATGGCATAGCGATTAAATGCGAGTGAGCGGAGTGAGCGAGCTTGAAAATTTTGACATTTTACAGTCTAAAAGCTGCCGTTTGTAGCTATACTTTTTCGCTTTGGAAATTTAGGGGGCACACCGAGTGCAACTGCCGGCAATTACTGGCAGCAACATCAGGAGAATGGCATAGCGGTTAAATGCGAGCGAGCGGAGCGAGCGAGCTTGAAAATTTTGACATTTTACAGTCCAAAGACTGCCGTTTGTGGCTGTATTTTTTCGCTTTGGAAATTAAGGGGGCACACCGGGCGCAACTGCCGGCAATTACTGGCAGCAACATCAGGAGAATGGCATACTGATTAAATGCTAGCGAGCGAAGCGAGTGAGCTTGAAAATTTTGACATTTTCCAGTCCTAAAAACTGTCGTTTGTAGCTATATTTTCGCTTTGGAAATTAAAGGGGGCGCACCGGGTGCACCTGCTGTCAATCACTGGCAGCAACATCAGGAGAATGGCATAGCGGTTAAAAATGCGAGCGAGCGGAGCGAGCGAGCTTTAAAATTTTAAAATTTTACACTCCAAAAACTGCCGTTTGTAGCTATATTTTTCGCTTTTGTTTGTCCCACTTTTATTAGAGAACCATCCTGCCCCCCGCCCCCCATCGACGCCTCTATACATATTAGGTTGCTTTTGTTAAGTGAAAGATCTGTTGCACACTCTTTGATAAATTAGGGAATATACGTCTATGTCAAAAGTGTACAAAGTTTATCCCTTATCCTCTATAGCGGACCTTTTGCATGTTCATGATTGCAATACAACGATCTGGTGCATAGTTCTGGCGATATTTGCACAATTTTCCATTAAGAAAGTTCGAGATTTGTCCTCATCTCGGGAATTGTTTGGGGGATAAATGATTTGTCTGTCTAAACACTTCCTTTGGGGCGGGGCAAATGCCCCTTTGCCCCCCATAGATTCGACGTCCCTGATCTTCCCTTGGTATGCCCATGGAGCTACCAAAAAGACGTAGCTCCATGGTATGCCCATAGATGTATCCTGACTGAGTCATCAGTCACTGTCATTTCTCAGGAATGATTCAGGAAATGGAGGGGGTTCAATTATGGCGATAAAGTTGTTGTTATTGTTTGTTTGTATGTTTTCGTACATATTTTGCAGATGGTCCCCAGTTACTCGCGTCATAGCATGTTTATATGTAGACCTATACTATTTGACGTTGTCAACGCCTTAGCCATGCCTTACAGTGTATGTCGATGTTACTTTCTTCGCGAGTGAGCGAAGCGAGCGAGCGCTTGAGAAAATTATACATTTTCCTACAAGATAGAATCATGGAGCTACCAGTAGCTCCATGATAGAATACTGTTCAGCTCTGTTACCTGTCTGAAGGCCGGCGTACAAACGTCATGCAATATGCCAAAATTGATACAATCACATTTCTGCTTCCTCCATTTTTTCCCCTCAAAATTCAGGGGGGGGGGGATGATTGTACAGGCCATCCCCCCCTCCTCCATTTCAGGGGGGATATATCCCCCCATCCCCCCCCCCCGGGATTTACGCCCATGATTATTAGAGTCTGACATGTCTTCTATCATCTGTCGAAATTTTGAAGCAAAATGATGAAAGGAAAGACCAAAAAATAGCGTTTTTCTGGGCCATGTTTTTTTTTGGCGTTTCAACGAAGCAGAAACTGGTTCGAACATTTGGATTGAGCGCCACACATAGGCTCCGCCCCTAACAACGACCAGAGTGATCCCATTGGTCAGTTTGCTGCTTGCCGCTAACCGAAGCGTGAAGCTCGCACACTGCCAAGTCGACTGGTGCGTGCGGGCGGGCCGGTTGCGCTATAGGCGGGGGCGGACATCCGGGCATTTTCAACATGGAGCCCTAGTAACCGACCCGGCCGATGAAAACAAATGCGTAGCGACCGTACCTTAGTGCAGCGCTCAGCAAGCAATGCATCGCATGCATAATACACGCACGGTACATGCATAATGCACTGCACTGAATGAACGCTATACGCTAGTGTGCTATTATCGGTTATTTTTGCACAGCTTTCTGACATTTTCACTGCAGATTCGTACATCATTTCATCGTTTGTTTCACATCCTCACAATGCCTCGAAGTTGTGTTGTGTTTGGCTGCCATAATCATAGTCTAATGTTGGACAAAAAATGATCTTTCGTTGAACTTCCAAAACGTGATCGCAGTCCAGAAGGAAGGAACCGGTGGTTAGCTGCTATCAGCCGGGAGAATGAAGGCGGATCCCACTGGAGTCCAGTGAAGTCAAGGACGATATGCTCTGAATTCAAATTACTGGAAGTAAATGATAACCGACTACTAACCAGGTGTACTCGTTAGGTACATGTACACATCGGCGAACTGAATGTCTGGCCACGACGTAGGGTCATTGATCCACGAGTCTGCGGGTACACGGTAGCCCGACCAGACGCTGTTAATACGCTACGCGAATACGTATGTACAGCGGCGACTGGGCTGTGTATAATTAGGTACACGGTAAGGACAAACTGCAAGGCCGATGGAGGACAGTTTAGTCTCGTATCTCTCCTTTGCTTCCCGTGAAAGTTTATCACGGTAATCGAAAGACATCTTATAATCTATGAAAGCATATTTTAACGGAAACAATGAACTAGATTCAGCGGTAAATAAAAGTGAAATGAACAGCATTAAACGCGACAGTAGTAACACAGCGTGAACTGACAGCTCCACTGTAGATCCACGTAAACTCCGTTTATGTGTGCTAATGAACGGTCCCATATATTGCAATTCGCGTATTGTATGACGGCATTGCATACTCTGTTGCACGCTCGTTTGACGGCTATTGTTTTCATCGCACTAAGGGCAGCGAGTTCGTCGCTATGCGGAAGTGACGTCACTCCGCCCCCGCCTATGCCTAGCCGCTTCTCCTGACATCCTGATCGCTGATTGGTCGGTGAGGAGACCGCCGACGCTGTGTTTGAATGAGCATTTCGGGGGTTGCTAGGGCTTACCTTCTATTGTCCGGAGGTGAATACTGACTTGCGTGTCTCTTGATTGTGATTGTGTCGCAAGGAGAACTTTTAGAGCGCTTTTCTCGAAACAGTGATTTCCCAGACGTCTTGACATGCTCTCTTTTAAACATCGATATCTCCGCAGCCGATTATTTTTATAAGACGTGTTATATATCAATTTAAAGCAGAAAGATTAGGAAATTGTGTCATGCAATTTTCAAATAATCGACCTCGCCCGACTTTAGGATCATTTTGTTGTAGCGGGTCACAATTTTCTACTCTTAGTTTTCAAAACAACCTAATTCTCTCCACTCACAAGTCCTCCACACCTCATGACTTCTTCATTCTCTTACCATTCATGTTCAACTTCATCTTACAACAACCTACCTTTATTTCTCATTGGTTCACTTCATATTACCTCAGGTGAACAATTATTTTTTCTCCTTGCATCTTGGTTAGCTTGATAATCTTATGGTTTGAATGTGTAAATTCATAACCCGGGAAAAAGCCAATGGGTTAAATAAAGAAAGAGTCTACCGCACGAACAGACTAAGAACAGATCAGGTTCTTCGGTCTCTGCTTGCCCCTACAGGAATACACAACTATAATGTGAAGATTTAGTTCTGAGAGAACGTTGTCTGGCTTTGTGGGGTGACTGAGCTTAATGTTAGACACCAAGATGAGTGTTACAATAATGCAACATTTCACACAAAGTGTAACTGCATTGACATGCATACAAAAATCTCATTTCCTGTGATGCACCTCTTGAGCAGAATTTATCAATTGACAAATATCTGGTAAACATACATGTATGTTGTACAGATAGGTCAAAAGGTTGAACTTTTAGAAACTCAACAGAACTTGGCCTACATGTAGGCCTACACCATGGAGTCAGTACGGTGAATTCTGCACACTAAGCCAAACATAAAGTATCCAAACAAACATAACCACAAGCCTAATCATAATCCTCTTATCAGACAAAACCAATCATATTTCAACCGTAATGCTAATCCCAAGTCCTTGTTACAGTATCAAATTTTGTTACCGTTATAACGCACTATGAACTTGTGCTGGAACGAAAATCAAATGTTCTGAATGCACACTATTCACTGATGATGGAAGGTGAATTTCGTAACAAAATGTTATCATTCGTCGACAAAATGTTCATTTCATTACGATATCCCTAACTGCAACTAATTCCGTACCAATATATATATATATATATATATATATATGTTGCGAATTCACGTATTGGCTCCAATATAGCGAAGAATCAAGAAATAAACTAGTAATGCATTATTTCGCCAATAAGAATGAGTTGTTCAATAAACTCATTCTTATTGGCGAAATAATGCATTACTAGTTTATTTCTTATATATATATATATATATATATATATATATATATCTATATACAATATTATACATACATAAGTTCCCTTAGCATTTTGGATATACCTCAAAAAGTATTTTACCGATTTTCATAGTTCAAACGGGAATGGGTAGGAAATTCTATTATTCATAACATGAATGGCATATCAATGCCACGAGATATCATCATTGCTGTGAAAATGCATTTTATGTCAAAATGCATGGGGAAAAAATTGCACTTAAGGTTATATGAAGCATATTGTGTACATTTCCTATGCAAGGTAGCATCTTTTTCAATTGTTATGTAGGCCTAATTCTCAGGAATTTCTCCAGGTACAAAGTGCTTCTCTATTTAACTAATGTTATGCATACATTTTAAACAATAACTGGTATGCCTTTTCAATATAAAAATGTTGGTCGAAGTCCTGTGTTTTTTAATTCCAATTTGGGTTGATCGCATTAATGTGCTTATGGCCATTTTGCATCATGCCGCGTCTGCAATTTTTTGAAAGAGGGAGAGCTATACAGATTTCCTTAAAGCTTGGGTTCCGGTTAAGGAAGTGGCCAGGAGACTAGGGGTTTCGCCCAATGCCAAAAGGAAACTTAGAGCAAAAGTTTCAGGAAACTGGAGAGGTCAAAGATCTGCCAAGAAGTGGCCGACCAAGTATTTGTGCAAAAGTCAATGCAAATCACTATAAAGTGCAACTTTTGTTTCCATGCATTTTGACATAAAATGCATTTTTTTTTCACACCAATAATGATATCTGGTATGAATGATATGCCATTCATGTAATGAGTAATAAAATTCTCTATCCATTCCCGTTTGAATTATGAAAATTGGTAAAATACTTTTTGAGATATATATCCAAAAATGCTAGGGGGAACTTACTTTTTTGGCTGAGTGTATTGTGTGTACATACTTATAAATCAAGAAAAATAAAGAGAATAATAAGAAAATTTGAGCTTCTTTTGACCATAACTTCAAAAATATACCTTTGTATGTAGTGACCAATATATCATTTAAAAGGTCTTATTTTGTACTTTATGACAGAGACCGTACTTCAAAATCTTCAAAAATGGACTTATCGGTTTTTGCAAATAAACCCTTCATTTATAAGTATGTACACACAATACACTCAGCCAAAAAAGTAGTGTGGTGAAGGTATATTTCTGAAGTTATGGTTAAAAGAAGCAAAGATTTTCTTATTATTCTCTTTATTTTTCTTGACCTTTAATCGCAAATATCTCCATTTGGCAAATATGGACTTATCGGGTTTTTGCAAACAAACTCTTCAAATATAATATATTTATATATGTATATATATATATATATATATATATATATATATATATTAAGAGTTTGTTTGCAAGAACCGATAAGTTCATATTTGCTAAATGGGGATATTTGCGATTAAAGGTCAAGAAAAATAAAGAGAATAATAAGAAAATCTTTGCTTCTTTTAACCATAACTTCAAAAATATACCTTTATATGTAGTGACCAATATATCATTTAAAAGGTATTATGTTGTACTTTATGACAGACATCGCACTTCAAAATCTTCAAAAATGTACTTATCGGTTTTTGCAAACAAACCTTTCACATATATATATATATATATATATATATATATATATATAGATAATGTATGAAAGAGAGACAGAGTATTAAGAGAAAAAAAAGAAACGGAGAAACCTGCTCTATAGTGAAAACGTTGAAGTTCTATTCAATTTTAATTTGATTGATTGATTTGATTGATTTTGAGTTTATTGTTCACACATAGACTGAATACAATGACAATTGAACAAACTATTACAACACAGTATAATTTGAATCTGAGAGTTAAAACTGATGAATGAATAACTTAAATATCCGATTTTTCTTTTTCTAACGGAGTGCAAATGAAAGCAAACAGGCACTATTTTATGCATATATTTATGGAAACATTTGAAGAGTTTGTTTGCGAAAACCGATAAGTCCATTTTTGAAGATTTTGAAGTACGTTCTTTGTCATAAAGCACAAAATAATACCTTTTAAATGATATATTGGTCACTACATATAAAGGTATATTTTTGAAGTTATGGTCAAAAGAAGCAAAAATTTTCTTATTATTCTCTTTATTTTTCTTGACCTTTAATCTCAAATATCTCCATTTGACAAATATGGACTTATCGGTTTTTGCAAACAAACTCTTCATTTGATCCCGTGTATCTGTCGTTAAAAAAACAAATTAAGCAACTCTTGATATACAGAAATACAGGAGGCCATCATCATAAGCAAACGCATGACGAGGACAATGGCCTCAGAAATGATTGTCTAACCAATACGACATTGTAAGAATATAATATGCAAGTCATCACTTACTGAACGACGATAGAGATAAAAAACAACAACAAACAAACAAACAAAAATGCAACGGTGCATGTTGCAAAATGTGAAGTGTTTGTGTGGAAATGAGTTGTGTATATGTGTTAATGTTCATGTTTCTTGCGTACGTTCAGATTGAAGCCCTTACATTAGATATAGAAGTAAAGAAAAATAGCAACATGCTCTAATATTCGTTTACATTTATATTGATTTCACATCATATCTTTAAGATATCTTTTACATGAATGCATAGATCTACAGGAATGATTATTGACATTAGGAATTACGAAATCATTGAACACCGAGGGAAGTTGGTTGAACGTGTATTTATGCATAGATGAAATGCCAATTGAAAAGAATGAATCTCATTAATCTTCATTGTTTATTGAGAAAACAATGGGTCAGGGAGATAAGTAGTGGGAGTATGCATAACCCTAAGCATTGCTACTTTTTTTTTTGTAAAAAGGAATGTTGAGTTTGTTATGTATGTTATGTTACAATACGTAATATAATGTAATATTAAAGCATTATTCATTATAAGTAAAGATTTCTGAGAAACCGAGTGTCTCAGGTGGTATAAAATTCCCGATGCCTCTAGAAACTGATGTATGAACATTGTGCAAATGATCGTTCCAAGACAAATTCTAGTCAATGCTAATACCAAAGAATATAATAGATGTCTTTCCAACAATTGGCTGTCCGTCAATAGAAATACAATAATTAGTACAATTAGTATTCAAGGAATTGTGACGAAGTGACATGATTACGTAAAAACCAATGATAATAATAATAATAATAATAATACTAATAACAATAATAATAATACATCAATTTATAAAGTGCAAAACCTATAGACATATATTCTTCTGCGCTGCAAAAGCTTCTGATTTGCTCGATAATAACGAACAGTTAAATGAAAAGATGTGTTTTGAGTCGTGATTTAAAGACTGCTACTGTTGGGGATTTCCGGACTTCTAATGGTAGATCATTCCAGAGTTTGGGAGCTGCACAGGCAAATGCTCTGTCTCCCAATGTTACTTTTGTTTTACATGTTGGAATCTGTAAAAGAAGACTGCGCAAATTATGAGTATGTCGATGAGATTTAAACAGTAATAATTCGGATATGTAACTGGGGGCTTGACCGATAAGTGACTTATACACAATCAACACAATCTTAAACAATATTCGTTTACGAATCGGAAGCCAGTGTAAATCTTTCAGAACAGGAGTAATCCTTGAAAACCTAGGTTTGTTACAAATAAGCCTTGCACAGGAGTTTTGGACTCGCTGCAGGCGCCCAACTTGAGAATCAGGGAGTCCATATAATAACCCATTACAATAATCCAATTTACTAACAATACATGCTTGGACAATCATTTTCATACTGTTCTCATCAAAATATTTCCTGATGCGTCTAATGTTATATATCATATGGTATGATGATTAAAACCAATGGGATACTTTTGTTTTCTCTGAATTTTCTGCGGTAATAAGACCTTCAAATACTTAATGAGAATAAAAAAGGTTTGTATCACAACAATAAGTATAAAACAAAGAGACGAGGATGAATTGATAATACCATTAATATAAACATATATCAGTATTCTCATCCGATTCTTTCCTGTTTCACCTATGTGTTTATTTCTTTTTCGCATTCATCTTCAATTCTGAAATTCTAAATTTCAATTGAAATTTCAATTTATTTTCCTTTTTCTCCATGGAAAATACATCAAATATAACAAAATGGTAAGAAGCTAAAGCTAAGAAGCATAATACAATATTGCAAACCGTCAGAACAAAGTGGTTAATCTATGAAAGTTGGAATAAAGAAATATGATGGTACCTTCCTAAAAGCAAGCATGTTGAGCGTACGTCCCAGTATTAAAATGGAGTGTAAAGATTAAGATGAGATGCGGTACAACAAAATTAATGACCAAAACACAGAAATGTGAAACACACTAATGAATATGCTTTGGGATAAAGCAAATTCTTCTCTAATGCAGATTTGGAAGTCGGATTAACTACATGCTGCAAGCGGATGAACACTTTATTTTCATGGCATTATTAACAGCTTAACATAATGACAACGAAACATTTTGAACAATTAGAAAATTATACATCATTTTACGCGGCGATTGACTATCAAAGGGTGTTCTCTTTCTGATTTTTGAGTAAATTCTAAATTTCTGTCACTGTTTTGTGTAGTCATTCCTCTACAATAATGTAGGTACTGGTCATTTGAAAGAAAAACAATGATCGATTTGTCATACAATTTACACCAAAGCTAAAACTTGGCATTCTCTCTACTTTGGTCATTACATATTCAGGGTATCAAAATCTACAAAAGTCACACATATTTGGAAAAAAAAAACAGAACTTTTTCCCAAGGCATGAATACGCTGCAGGCTCAAAGTAACGAGGCACACAGGGGGTTTACACAATGGCATATAAAGAGTTAAGAACGCAGGTATAGCAGAAAATGAGAGCGCAGATAACTAGTCACAACTGCGATTAACATGACAACAACAATACAGTACAGCTGGACAGTCCTGAACAAGAAATGAAATAATTTCAATATGCATGCGCAATGTAGTCATTCAGTAAATACTGTCTTAAAGAAAAAAAAAATAATGGATGATAATGACCAAGGCGAGAAGCACAGTTATAGAAAGAGCAGTTTCTTTTGAACATGTGAAGAAAAAAGTACCAAGAATAGCATTAATGGAAAAATTTGTACATAAACATGCCTAGGTTGCAATAAAACAAAATTACCAATTCAAAATTCTGTTCTGAATAAAAAAAGTAAATTGTATGAGATAAGTATCTGGCGTTATTAAATGTTCTGATAGCATGTTTTTGGAAGAAGCAAAAGCGAGTCAAGCAAAAATTTGGACGAGCTACCCCGTGCGAGAATTCCATAACCGAGGTATAGGGCAATTATCATTGTTGAATATATAATTTGCAGTATTTGATTGGGAAAATAATCTCTCAGCTCGTTTAGAATTCCTGTGTTTTGGGGGAAAATGGCTTAAATAGTTAAGATGGGTTTTCAAAAATGGGACGCTATCAATAGAAAGTCCGAGAAACTAGGTAATATCAACCTGGTTAAAGCTGATCCAATATCGACATCATCAGGAAAAGATTGCAAAGAATTGCTGAACAGCATATAATACATCTTATCAATATTTAGGGACAACTTATTGGCGTGGATCCAGGACTGAACAAGTTTCAGATTACTATTTAACATTACTTTCTGTAATCTTGTTAGAATTAAGACGTGAAAGAAACAAATTTGTCTCGTGAACAAAGCATATGAAAGATACAATCTGTGATGAATTTTTGAGATCGTTCATGTACAAAATGTCCCGCTCCGCTGTGCATGTACAGCGGGACAAGTAGGGATCCCTGGGGACACCACAAGAAATTGTTTTCACAATAGACACATCACCATTTAAATACATATATTACATTTTATAGTACAGTTATTACAGTTGGGTTTTTATATCTTTAAACCACTCCAAAGTGGTCCCACAAAAAAGAGTATAAGAATAAAATTTGTCATAGTAGCGAGTTTGATGTAATCTAGAAATAAAAGTGTTTGTTTGGTTCTAATATGAACTAAGCAGACAAATGTGGCATTGTCATATTTTAAAGTCTTCCCAATAAAGTTTCCCCACATGTGTTAATCCCGTGGGATGGGGGATGCTTCCCCCAAACCCTGAAATTTGAAAAACAAATAAAGAAGAAGAAAATGTAATTGAAAGAAAGATATTATTCAGAGGGGTGAAGGTTCAGATGGTGGTAGTGTCGCTGCCCGGAAAGCAGTAGATGACAGGTTCGAGTCCCACTGGTTCCTTTTTTCCGACATATTTGATAATTTACAGATCTGCACTTGCGATCTTAACAAATTTAATTTGTAGACGGAGACAAAGTGAAGAAACTCGCATCTGAAGATATCTAATTGTGTTACATTCGGCATATTACATGACGTTCTTACGCCCGGCTTGAGAGAGCTAAAGAGAGCTGAACAGTGTTTTACCTTTTATAATTTGTGTAATAATTTTCTCAAGCCCTCGCTCGCTTCGCTCGATAGCGAAAATAGTACTATCGACATAAAGCATGGTCCACATGTTAAAAACGTAAAACAGGTCTACCTGAATACATCATACAACGTACTAACCTCAGGACCATACGTGACCCGCTACAACAAAAGGATCCTAAAGTCGCTGACGGCTGATCCGAGAAAATCGAGATTGAAGTCGCAGCATCAAAATTGGTTAAAGCAGTGGGATTTCTCTTTTTGGCATATTTTTGTAGTCTCATGTTTTGTCTATCATCTGCCGAAATTTCGAAGCTAGATGATCAAAGGAAAGCCAAGAAATCAGCGTTTTTCTGGCCCATGATTTTCCGACTTTCAATGTAAGAGAAACGTGTCCGAAGATTTGTATTTAGCGCCGTAGCTAGACTCCGCCCCTAGCAACGAGGGAGTGATCTTATTGGTCAGTGCGTTGCATCCTGATTACTGATTGGTCGTGCGGAGACCGCTGGCGCTAAGCTTGAATGAATATCGCGGAGGTCGCTAGAAGCATGCCTTCTATTGTAAAGCGGTGAAAACTGATTGCGTCGGAAGGAAAACTGTGAAGGCGTTTTTCTCGATACTCTGATTTCCTCGACCACTTGACATGCGCTGATAAAATCATTGATATCTCCGCAACCGAGTACTTTTATGAGTTGTGCTATATATGAAATAAAAGTAGAAGAGTAAGGGAATAATGTCATGCCATTGTCATTTTCATGTCATTTTCAGAAAATTTTCTTCCCCCGACTTTAGAATCCTTTTGTTGTAGCGGGTCACATATGCATATTACGTACGGAAACAAACAAACAAACATACAAAACCCCATCCATTTCTTTAATCACTAAGCAAACGATCACTCAGTCAGGATAATTGTATGTGCATACAGAGGGATGATTAGATAGATTTTTTTTTTTTTTTTTTTTTTTTTTTGGGGGGGGGGGGGGATGGCCAAAGGGACATTTGCCCCGCCCGCATGGAAATGTTGGGGGAAACATATAATTTGCCCTCCCCCCCCCCCCATAACTCATAATTCCCGACATGAGGACAAAATTTCAGACTTATTTTTTTTTTTCGATGGAAAAGTTGTCCTAATGCCACCAAAAGTATGCACCAGATCGTTGAACTGCAGTAATAAAAATGAAAAAAAAAATCCTTTAAATAATAGACCTATTTTAAACATTTGATCAAAGAGTGAACTGCAGATCTTTCACAGTTTACAAAATGCCCTCAATTAAGGATGCGTGGGGGGTCCCTATAGAATTATTGGGGTGGCAAACAAATCATTTTGTTCCCCCCAGTGATTCCCGAGGTGTGAAAATATCTGTTGTGACAGAAACCTGTCCAAATATTTGGCCCAAAGATTGTTGAATTTAAATTCTGAAAACACAAAAAGTCCTATTAAGCATGAGAAGGGGATATACCCTCCCCTTACGTTCCTTTTACATGGTGCACTTTTAGATTGACATATTTCCGAATATTTCATCCAAAGTGGGCACCAGGGCGCATTTCATAAAAGACACACTCGGATCACGAACTGAGATACTGCGATTTAGTCAGTCACATATTTTTGTGAATATTTAGTTTTCTTACTTTTTTTGACAGGGAAAAATCCAAAAATCGCACCATAAGTGTACAACGGATCTCTAAATTTCAGGTCTGAAGAACAATATCTACCTCATGTAGGAATGTGGTATCTCCCAAGAGTCATTCCCCCTTCTCCGAATTCTATTTCTAGTTACAATTCTTACTCATTTCACACAAACCAAACTCGAGTATCTCACCAAAAGTATGCACCAAACATCCTATCCTCCGGCCCCCCACACTTTGTAACAGCACATTTTCGTGATTACGGATGTCTCTTACCTTTTTTTGGGGGGGGGGGCATAAGCAAAATCGAATATTTCACAAAAATGTCTGCACCTGGATCTCTGAATTACAGCTCTGAATATTGCAAATCTCCCTCATATTGGAGGGGGTTATCCCCCTCCTCCGGGGGTCGATCCTTGAGGCCAGGTGGTAGTTGCTCCCCCTCGCCCTCATAAGTCGCGAGATGTGAGAATTTTCTTCTATTTTTTTTTTTTTTTACAGGAAAAATGCCAAAATATTTCTCCCAAGATAAGCACCAGATTGCTGAACGCAAAATCTTTGTCGCGTGGGGATACACCCTTCCACACCCTCCCCCGTTCGGACCTTTTCCTATAAACTTAGTACACTTTTAGAGTCACAGATTCCCTAATGTTTCATCAAACGTATGCACAAGTTCTGTCACTTAAGTTGAAAGAAAAAGCAAAAATTCCGTTGGGTAGGAGGGGCTATTTCCTTTCGATTAACCCTAATTCCCCTTGGTTTCCTTTTATAACTTATCTACACTTTATCAAAAATGTGTTTACGAGATATTTCCTCTTGAATTTTAAGAATGCAAAAGTGCCCTCATATGCACGGGCGTCGGTCGTGGAGGATGGGAGGGGGAGTGGAGGGGGAGGGGGAGGGGGAGCAAAAATGTTATTTTGCCCCCCCCCCCTAATTACCCGAATTGAGGAAAGTTTTCATCATTTTTTTAATACAAAACTGTCCAAATATTTTAGCTATTTTGCACTATATCGTTGAGTTTCGATACTAAACTATCTAAAATCTCCTTCGCGTTGGAGCGGAATACTCCTTTCCATACACTAATCCCCCTTTCAGGTAATCGTGGATGCGGATAATAGGAGCACAAGTCGTAAAATTTCGATTACATGAACGGGAGAGGAGTAGAAAAGTGCGCATTATTTTGATGCTGCTATTATGCGCATAATTGCAGCATGAGGAGTAGATCGAGAATACATGAACGCGTTTTACGACTTATCCGCACTAACATTCCACAGTTCGGTCAAAGGTCACTCGATTTCCCGCACAACCGCTGATTGCTGAGCTTGAGCGCGCGAGAGGTGTGCATACACGTGAATTATAGTATACGCAGTAGAGGCGTGCGCCGTAACCATGACAAATAACTCCGTCCTTCGCACCATTATATGAACGGGTGCTCGTAAAAGTAGTGCGCACTTCATGGGATATATGAACGCGATTTTGACTGCTTCATCTGCATTATTTGGATGCGGATAATTGAACCGCGATTACCTGAAAGGGGTATTAGTACACTAAATATTGGGAGAGTCATGTTCCATGTATCGCTTACGAAGGCCTACACAGTGATGTCACAAACGCGGAACAAGAGCTGAGTTACTACGTTTCAGTCATTCAATTATCTGTGTACATAATATAATTGTCTTATTTTTTTTTTTTTTTTGGAAATGGAAAAAAAAACAACATTTCACCAAAGGTGCACACTAGATTGCTGAATTTCAGGTCTGATAATGCAAAAATGCAAAAATGCAAAATCACCCTCCCCCCGTTCGTCGCTCTGCTCCCTCTTACAGATATTCCAACTCCAAGTCCCACCCCCCCCCCCCACCCCCGAGAAAACGGATAGACGCCCATGGGAATTATTGCTTCAAGTGCTTAAAATCAAGATGCGGACGTATGGGTATTATGCATGGCCACGGTTTTTTTTTTTCGGTATTTTTTATTGAATTTTTTTTCTAAGTGGGCGACGAATATCGTCCGTCAAGCAAAAAGAAAAAAAAAGAAAAGGAAAGAGAAACAACAACAACAACAACAAGTGTACATGTTTTTCAGGTGCGACTTTCCGAATATGTGACCGTGCACCTCAAAACGAACATAAAGTCGCACACACTGATTTTGCTTGAGGACTGAAAATAAGTGAAATGGGTCAACCTAGCCGAACTTGAGTTTTTCATATTTTCTGATAGAGCGGGTCTTCTTTTACATTATGCTAAAATTTGGTATCATAAAACGGGCAGGAAAGTGTGTTTTTTTAGCAGTTATCTCGAACATTTTTGGTAGAATAGTGTGATTAGGTGTGTCTTTAGAATCCCTTTTTCATTTCTGAAAAACCTTGTCCACACTCTTCACTTTCAACTCTAATAACTTTTGAAAGGATAGTGCTACTGCTTTGAAAGTTTGCATTGATTATTGACAGAATGTGTTAGTGAGGCATGCTCAATTTCATTTTAATCTGATAACCCCTTCATTGTTGTTACTCTGGTGGTTTACTTCCTGTTTTTTGTCCAATTCATCGCACAGCCAGCACGGTTTGGTAAAGATTAAGCGCTTGAATAGACACTGTACTTCAGAGCCTCTTTTCTCAGTTCACGCTTTTCCCGAGTTTGTGCTTTCTTTCCAATATTTAGATAGGTTAGGAGAGTCCATTTTATTTGAGTTATACATCATTTTAAAGCTTAAAGTCTGCTCTTTCAGAATATGGTCTTAACTAAAAATTCATGTCTGGCGACTTTTTGTTTGTTTTGAGGTGCAGGGTCACATATAGAAAGTCAGCTGACAAGCAAAACAAACAACAATTTTTTTTTTTCTACTGCCTTACCTCCCATTTCATATTTCATGCAAAAAAAAAATGAGGTTGCAAGCGTTTATTCCCTCCATATTCTGAAAGAAAAAGGAAAAAAAGTGGAGGAGTGGCACATGCTCTTCCACCCTCCCCAACAGTTACACCCAGTCAAGTTATGGACTTGGAATCGTGACTGTATGTGATGGCTATCGCCGATCATCCCCCCCCCCCCCCTCCTTGGTACAGACTCAGGTTACTCATTAACTGTCTTATACAGAATAACAATATTTTCTCTTCCCTTTTCAACTTCAGGCCAACTTATCTTCTCATCTGAAGTTAAAAGCAGAATAATTTACAACGCAATGATAACAACAGCCGGACATACATTGTAATCAAGGGTACAACACTGCAATTCAAAGGGACCGTATGATATTGGTTGAGGTAAGGATTTAGCTTGAGATGTTTTGCGAGATACTAACAAACCTTATTATAAAGTTAGAGCGTACAATTTTAGGAGGAAATGACATTTTATTTGATGAAAGTCGGTTTTGAAATGACTGAGTTATCCAAAAATAAGGTAAACCAAAGAGATCGTAACAAAAGTCGTATCCTGTCGCATTTTATCAGAATTGCCTCTTTGGCTATCTTAGACATTTCAAGACCAATTTTGTATTAATACACTGTAAATTCCTCCATGAATTGCATGTTCTTTCATATTTCATAAGAAGTTACTTGTCATCACACACACACACACACACACAAAGTTGGAAACCTGCTTCTCCTTCTGAACCAAAACTGTACTATCCCTTTCAGATTTAAAAAAAAAAAAAAGCTTAAGGGCGAAATGCTTCTCTGTACTAGCAGAAGGCTGGAGCTGTTTTGTTTATCAATTTTTATATGAAAACACGTAAATTCAGATGAACTGTCGAAAGTATGTATAATGAAGAAATATAAGACGTATGCTACTTTCCGAGAGAAGGTATCTCTACGGGGGACGGCTTTGTCCTCAGAAGTGGCTGCAGGGATTACGATGTTTAGAACGTCTACAGGATGCGTGTTTGTATTAACCAAACTAACATATATCCACATTTATTGGTTTCTACCTTTGATGGTCTGTCCATATTAAGGGGTGTGCTATCATAATAGCAAAGCAATATGAAAGTCATGATGATAAAAAAAAAATACTTGTTAGTGTATCACCTATTTATTTTTGCTTTGCTTTCAGAAAGAATTTTGAGAAACACCTCTTCAAGTGACAACAGTATGCATGAGTCCCAGCTGCCGATCCATGTCCAGACATTCAAGTTTGCTTCGAAGCAAAAGAGATGAAATTGTTCAGGCGTGTAGAGATAACACTTCTTTTTAACCCACACTGTGAATCAAAAGCAGGTTCAAAGAAAGAGAGAGAGAGAGAGAGAGAGAAATTGGGTGACATAACATTCTGGACAACAGGGACTTACACGTTATTTACACGTTCACTAGAGTGGACTGCGACGTATTCGATCGTTTGTTGTTGTTGTTTTTTGTCTTCTTTCACACCGACGAGCTCAACGTTCGTAGCAGATTTCTCGAACGTGTCCATTCACTTAACCGTCGTTAGTTAATTGTGACGACGTTGGCGTGATAGCTGGTAAGCACCATGAACCACATTACAAGCCCCAAAATGGACCCTATTTTAATACCTGATTCTGCAAACGGAGAGTAGTGAAAGCGTACATTCTCGGAAACTAATACATTTTCTTGTCTGTGATTTCCCTTGATTATAAATTGTTACAGAATGATTCATAAATTTAGCACATGATATTTCTGCATTTACAATCTGTTGCAGCTACGTTGCAGCACACAGACCGGTGCCCCGAATTTGGTGTTAGCCGTACTTTAATTTAGCCATGCAAGTAAAATTTCAAGGCGTAGAGTTATATAGATTTAACGTCATATAACAACATGAAATAATCTTCATCTAAAGCACCACGGATATATATAAGTACTTGAATATAAGAACGACCAAAGTTCATGGAAGGCCATTTCGAGTAAACTTAAAAAAAAAAAAATCATATCTTTTCTATTTGTCCAATAATATTCTATTTAACTGTGATGGGAATGCAACATTGTATATAGAAATTAGAACATATATTATTATGACAATTAACATTTACATTTATTGTTAAGAGGCCATTTTGTGCGATGGACTTGGGTCGTTCTTTGAATCATATACAGAATACGCTGCTAAATGAGATGAGAGAAACGATGAGAGAGAGAGCGGTATAATATGAAAGTAAAAATGACCCAAGTCCTAGGCTTAGGTCATTCTTACATTCATATAAGATTTAACTCATTCATTTCAGGCACTTCCGGGGGTAATTAGGATTTATCATTAATATACACACGATAAGTCCGTGCATAAGCTACAATTTCCCGTGTTAAACTGAATTTGGCCAAAAATTGGACTTGAGTCGTTCTCATATTCAGGTCTTCATATTATGTAGGTACTCAAGTCTACGGCGATTCGGCATGATTTTGATCTTGCCAATGCAACTAAAAAGATGAAGTTACTGAGCTGAGTACGTCGTCATCGTGTGAAATCGAAAAGTTAAAAATGCACATATTCGGAGTGTCTCGTCACCCAAGCTTAAAACAAACAAACGCAACAGACAGGATACGTCACAGTCCACTAGTGAACGTGCAAATCGAAAAGTCCGTAATACAATAACTTGACGAAATGAACTCATTTCCTCTGCGATTACTCTCCACGGCCATGTTGTTCACTTTCATTAACCCTTTCCAGGACAGTAAATTAAAAGCGTGCGGTAAGTGTCCGAACTCTTGTGAGTGCCAAGTGCATAAGTTTGTGTGTTTGTGCATGACGTGTTTTCGCGAACAGCTTGAATTGGGGATTTTTGTCATTCTTCACTCCAGGCAACCATGCAGGGATACATTTCACACCGGGTATATGCACGTTTGCTTAGAGTTGCATTTAAAACATAGGAAAAAGCGCCCTCCTGTGGCCCAAGGGGTTACCTAAAGAGGTGTAGGGCTCACGCGGGTAAATATTTTTAATAGGAACGTGTGTTAAAATTCAAAATTCAAAAACAAAATGTAAAATAGCAGGGAAAAATAAAGTGTTTCATCTTCATTAACCTGAAAAAGGGGAGATATACCATTTCATCCATCTTTGGCTCAAATTCTGTCCAAATTCTGGCCCAAAAGCCAGACTACGAGTACTTTTCACTCAAAAAAAAAAAAAAAAAAAAAAAAACATTCAGTACATGCACCCAACCAAACATAGTCCCTTCAAAATCCATGAGAAAAGCTTTCATCTTCCAACTAAGATTAAATTTGTAGAGAAATTCATACCAAATAACTGCAGCTATTCCTCTTTTTTGTGTGTGCCAAACTGCATTTATGAATTTTGATTATTTTTTTCTTAATTTATTTAAGTATCTTTGGTACGATTTTGTTAAGAAGGTCAAGGGCATTCAATTATATTTACAGGTGTGAGCCTTATAGTAGAGGTTCACATTTTTTAATTAAGTTTTTAAAATGATAAATGTGTTTTTGATGATTTTAACCCCCGACATTATAACATGAGAAATTGCACATTAAAGGGTTGTAGAGCTTCTCAAAGGGACATTTGTTTAAAAATGATGCACATTGGGTAATGTTTTTATTTTCAAAAATAAATCTTGCAGTCTTGATATAGTTCTGCATTAGATGACTACAGATACACGCAATTACCCTTGCATATGGGGGCATCATCATCACCTTATTGTCTACAAAGTCATGTAAAAAAAAAAAAACTTTAATTTAAAAAGAAATAGATCAAAATACCACAATCATTCAAAGTTGTGTGATAATGACTACTTTATTATTCATAAATTCAACTACTTTGAACCGAGGTCTAGTACCGCAAGAACAAGAACATAATAAGCAAATAAAGTGTAGTTAAGCAGAGTTACAAGGGGGGGGGGGGGGATTTTACAAAATAGATCAACATTAACCAGCAGAGCTTGTATGGGATGAACACTTTCCATTGACTCGTGTGCATTACATGCATACTCTATAGGGCTCACACGGGTAAATAATTCCCCATAGAGACGTGTGCTAAAATCCAAAATTCAAAAAAAAAAAAAATCTGTGAAATAGCAGGGAGAATTTAGGACTTTCATCTTCACTAACCTGAAAAAAGGGGAGATAATACCCTTTCATCCATCAAATTTCCATGGGGGTTCTTTAGCTCAAACTCTCTCCAAGGGTTAGCAAAGCCAGACTACGAGTTCTTTTCACTCAAAAAATTCCCCATTCAAATATAGTCCATTCAAATTCCACGAGAAAAACTGTCATCTACCACCCACACTGCAGTTTGTAAAGATGAATATTCAGTATTTGCAGCTATTCATATATATATATATATATATATATATATATATATATATATATATATTTTGTCAAACTGCATTCCTGATTTTTTATTATTTTTTTCTTTATCTGCCTAGTATCTTTGGTACGATTTTGTGAAGCGGTCAGGGACATTCCATTTTATTTACCGGTGTGAGACCTATAATGCACCTGCCAGTTCTGCATATTTAGAATCTATATGTAGCCAAATTGCTTTCACACTAATGAAATGGGGATATTTAATATTTTACACGTGTCCTTGACTGTTGTGTATTCACCTCTACACCACACGTCGAAGTCTTGTCTTTGTCTTTACTTTAATACTTAACTATAAATGTATTATTTTCTATGGTTTTCAATTCCAATCAGTAATTTATCTGAAAAAAAGAAACAATTCCAGAAACGAACAAAAAATTGACCAGGAAACTTTCGCAAACTTTCGCAAATCTTTATCTAACGGGAATGTGCGTGGAAATGTGTGTGCATTTATAACAATACAGAAATTAAAGCAATGATTGTTGCAAACTTACCTAAAGCCCCAATGGACTCAGCAGTTCGTGAGTTGTTTAAACCTTGCCATGGCTGATTCCTGGTTTACAGCAATCGTCAAAATACACGCATATGAGAACATAACAAAAACAAAATCGAAGATCAGCTGGATGAAACAAAAATACAATGCATTACTTTTTCTACGGGCCTATTTCATATATTTTTCATTAACGGCTGCTCCGGTTTCATGCGCTACAAGACGCATTGCTATAACCCGACTTGAACGTTTTATTCATTTTTTAATGAACCCATTTTTTTTTTTTTTTTACTTGTAGTTATCAATAAGTAATATGATGTATATAACATATTAATTTGCATGTTAGGAAACGAACCATAAAGGCGGGCCCACCTGTCATAATTTCGTTGGCCAGGTCTATGAATCCAGCATCGTAGACTTTATCGCTGATCTCCTTTTTCTTGGACCATGCTTTATCTGAAATATAAATATTTGTCAATAAACATGCAATACTATCAGACCAAACTTTATCTTACATTGTGAAGTGGTTTCAATGATCCAAGGTAGCCTCTATTAGTGATTATCAGTAGTGATTATCTTTAATTCTTTGCCACCACCAGGGTTACTCAAAAGGGAAAAAGTGAATGATTTGAACCAAGGATCGCATATTAGAAGGAAAAATTGCTTCTGCATATTGTGTGGATGCAGTGCAGGTAGAAAGGGCAGAACATAAGTAAATTTTGAGGAAATCGAACAATTCGTGTTATTATTATCGTAACGGTTTTATTAAAGCTTGATAACATGGTACTTTTTTGTATGTGTGTAGTTCAGCATAATATCCTATGTTTTGTTGTCGTTTTGTTATGTAAGCAAGTTGAAATACCAACTCAGCATCTTCTATGTTTCTTCTTCCTCTCTCTCTCTCTCTCTCTCTCTCTTAGTCTTAACCATCTCGTCTAGTGCCTCCTATGTTGTTCTTTGTTTCTTGTGTAGCCCCCCTCCCCCTCTCTCCTTCCTTTATTTTCTTGTTTGCGCTAAGTCTGATGCGTTTAATTCAGTAATCTGGATTGGCAGTGACTGACATGACGTGGTTACGGACGGTTACTGCCAGCATCAAGTATGAACAGTGATTAGGTGAAACGCCGTTAATGGCGTATCATTTATAGTAAACACAGGTTTCCTCATTGTTAAGTCTGATGATCAGAGATAGTCAGATTCAGGCAGATCATAGAGCCGAGCTGCAGATAAGGACAGACCTTTCAATTGAGAGATCTTTGTTAGAGGAGATCAAGAGCACAGAATAATGCACTTGGGAGAATGTATTCACCTTTGTTAGAAAGTTATAATGTTACTGGAAGCTATACCAAACGGTATTTGGAGCCGGCGTCGGCCCTGTCTCCTTAATAAAGCCTTGAACCATTTTGAACCGAAATGTTATGAGTCTGCAGTCTTTGGTGTTTCCACATCCTGCCATGCCTACTATCATTCCGAGGCCCGCTACAAACAATTATCACAGGAATCGTGATAGAGGAACACGTTTACTCACACGTCCCATTGAAATAAAACATCATATTCACGAATAACAAATTACACCATGACGACTATGTTCCTGAACGATTTTCCGTGACATTATGATTCTTCAGTTTTCATAAAATAGACGTTCAGGTAAGCCTTGAAAAGAAATCTACATATGAATGCAAAATGATGCATAAAGAGTAACAGCATTCCTCTGTCCACTATTGGAAGCAAGCCAACTCTTTTTTTTTTTCATTACAATGTAAAAGACCATGAAAACCCGAAAATGATAATCTTAGTTGGAATGACCATTTGAAATATATTGCATTTCCAATTGGTCGTAATGTTGGAATATTATGCGAATTGAAACGTTATTTGCTTCTGGAAATCTTAGTCATGCTTTATAATACATTGGTTTTACCGTACATTATATGGGCAAATTCGACGTAAGACCTATGCCAATGATACTATATAATTCAAATTGCAAAAGAAAGCTATTCGTATATGTGCAAATGCTGGTTATAATGATCACACAGATCCCTTTTCCTTCTCTTTTAAGACTTATTCGCAAAACACGCTTTTCATGTTTCGTTTTAATACTAATTCAATACCGTTTTTATGTATTTAAACGCAGAAGTTCATTCATATCCAAGAAGACAAGCAACAGACGTACACTCGTGTAATCCAAAAACACTCTTATCCCATAAATCCGTATTATAAAAGACATGTTGGCCCAGATATTGGGAAAAATTACTCAATGAATTACATAACATCAAGTCCATAGGATATTCATCCATAAAACAGTTAAGAATATGTTGATCACACAATGCCAGCACGACCAGTAATGTTTTATATAGAAACCCTACGTAGTACCATATGCATTGTTTATCCATGGTTTTTTTATACATGTTTGTTCTTGAGACTGTGCATTTCCGGACGCACATGCCCGTGTCTACTTTGTGCACGTCCCATATGAGACGTCTTTGTCTGTGCCGTCTGTTCTTTTTTGTTATGTCGGGCAAGTTATGCTCTTCTTACCTATACGCCCTGGTAGGACGATGTGTTATCCTGAACTGTGCGTACTTCTTAGTTGTTCTCATTAGGTGATACGCTATCAGCGTATCACCTATTGTGATTGTCAAAATCTCTCTTTATTTTTAGGTGATACGCTATCAGCGTATCACCTATTGTGATTGTCAAAATTTCTTTTTTTTTATTAGGTGATACGCTATCAGCGTATCACCTATTGTGATTGTCAAAATCTGTCTTTTTTCTTATTCTTCTTTCTTTCTGGCCTATTTTGTGTCGTCAATATCTCAAGAATGACATTACGGAGTAACATGACATTTTCAGTCAACATGTCTCATGACAATGTCTAGCCACAATAAGGTTTTCATGACAGTAACGTATCTATGACGTCATCTAGGCGCCATTTTGTGATTTTCGGACCATGTTACATGATCGATCATAACTTCATAACTAAAGGTCCTTTCTGTATCAGTTTTTGTGGACATAAAGTTCAGGTCACGCTCTATCTTTCTTTCTCTGATGCTAATTACCTAGGACGTCATCTAGGACGCGTAAGCGCGCGTCAAACATTTAAAAGGCTCAAAACAACTTTCCAATGGGAAATCTCGAAGTTTCAGACAATTTTAAGCGTTTCAAACAATTTTGCGCGTGCGCGTCCGTCCGCGCATTTTCGCGCGCACAGCGCGTCAGTAACATGAAAATGCACATTTTTTGACTGATCTGGATTCCTGATACTTTGAGTAACAATATCCATTGATTTCTGATCGATTTTGACAAATAACAAAGCAATGCACTGGCGTCAAAGTTGAAATTTCGCGTGCGCATCTATGTGCAAATATAGTCAAAAAACATGTCTTTGTTTATTTCGCCATAGCTCTTTAAAACGTCAGGTGACCCTATGTTTTTATTGCATATTACAAAAGCATATGAATTGAAAATAACGTTTCAAGTATCATTATTTCCATAATTACAATATGACGTCATCATATCGTCATCTGAAATCAAAAAAGTGGAATTAATTTTTTTAAGGTACTGTTTCTGACATTCATTTGCTCGTATCTCTCTTGTTTAAGCTCAATATTATCCCAAATTCAGATATGTTGTACTTTGAACATTTGCCTTTTAAGTCCATGTCATGCTTTTGATATTTGATGACGTCATCATACCTTAAATTGTGATTAAAGGTAAAGACGCAAAATCGGACAAGTTTACGTGTATTGTCTATGAGAGGTGATTTTTTTTAAAAGCATCAATTGACTTAACAACGTTTAAGCACCTTTATCTCAGCTGATTTTGCTTCATTTCCTCTGAAACTTTAATATGTTGTAGCTGAGACAATAAGCTGCAGTAATCATGCATTTTATTCTTTGAAATTTCCTCATCAGATTGACAATTTTGCAGTTTAAAACTGAAAATGAAAATGGAATGTGGACAAAACGATTCCCCATGTATCTTTCACATACATAAGTTTACGTTCCCCATATTTTCTCGTCGAGACGTATGGCCGAGTGGTTAAAGGCGCCGTCTCAGAGACGTGAGATTGCGGGTTCGAACCCCACAAGATCACGACACATTTTTTTTTTATTTTATTTTTTTCTTCAATTTTGTATTACATATTCGTCCATGTAGAAATCACGTTCGTATATAAACGCACCTATACACACACAGAGACACACACACACGCCATATCCCTCTTTTTTGTGTGTTGGAGACCACATTGCTTCGACTGCAGCAACATTTTGCAGGTTGACTTTGTCAAACCGATCATAGTATGTAATGACGACGACTGAGGTGTTGTACTTTGAACAATTGTCTTTCAAGACGATGTCATTGTTTTGTAATTTGATGACGTCATTACACTGAAAATTGTGATTAAAGGCAAGGTATCAAAACCAGCCAATTATAGATTTATGTCTGCGGGACGTATTTTTCCCAAGTTGCCAGAAATGGCATAGTGACCTCAGTCGTTACAGGGCCGCTTCTCCGTCTAGCAATGCAATAGATGTTCACCAGGCCACGTTAGTTGAGTGGGCATTGACTTTCCCCCTGTTATATCTATACATTGTTTTTTTTTTTGTCTTACCATTTCCGTGGATGACCCGTGGCCGAGTGGTTACAGAAACGGTTTCGCATGCACGCTCAATATAACTTCAAGGTGCCTATATCACATTCTTTTCTTTGTCGATCACAGATGACCGTCATCTGATGACCACAAGCGTATCACCTAACTCGTCCTCAATGTGACGAGTTTTCATGTCTCGTTCTTCTTTCTTTCTGGCACATTTTGTGTCGTCAATATCTCAAGAATGACATTACGGAGTAACATGACATTTTCAGTCAACATGTCTCATGACAATATCTAGCCACAATAAGGTTTTCATGACAGTAACGTCTCTATGACGTCATCTAGGCGCCATTTTGTGATTTTCGGACCATGTTACATGATCGATCATAACTTCATAACTAAAGGTCATTTCTGTATCATTTTTTGTGGACATAAAGTTCAGGTCACGCTCTATCTTTCTTTCTCTGATGCTAATTACCTAGGACGTCATCTAGGACACGTAAGCGCGCGTCAAACTTTTAAAAGGCTCAAAACAACTTTTCAATGGGAAATCTCGAAGTTTCAGACAATTTTAAGCGTTTCAAACGATTTTGCGCGTGCGCGTCCGTCCGCGCGTTTTCGCGCGCACAGCGCGTCAGTAACATGAAAATGCACTTTTTTTGACTGATTTGGATTCCTGATACTTTGAGTAACAATATCCATTGATTTCTGATCGATTCTGACAAATAACAAAGGAATGCACTTGCGTCAAAGTTCAAATTTCGCCTGCGCGTCTATGTGCAAATATAGTGAAAAAACATGTCTTTGTTTATTTCGCCATAGCTCTTTAAAACGTCTGGTTACCCTATGTTGTTATTGCATATTACAAAAGCATATAAATTGGACATAACGTTTCAAGTATCATTATTTCCATAATTACATTATGACGTCATCATATCGTCATCTGAAATCAAAAAAGTGGAATTAATTTTTTTATGGTACTGTTTCTGACATTCATTTGCTCGTATCTCTGTTGTTTAAGCTCAATATTATCCCAAATTCAGATATGTTCTACTTTGAACATTTGCCTTTCAGGTCCATGTCATGCTTTTGATATTTGATGACGTCATCATACCTTAATTTGTGATTAAAGGTAAAGACGCAAAATCGGACAAGTTTACGTGTATTGTCTATGGGAGGTGATTTTTTTTAAAACCATGCATTGACTTAACAACGTTTAAGCACCTTTATCTCAGCTGATTTTGCTTCATTTCCTCTGAAACTTTAGTATGTTGTAGCTGAGACAATAAGCTTTAGTAATCATGCATTTATGTTTTCAAATCTCCTCATCAGGTTGACAATTTTGCAGTTTAAAACTGAAAATGAAAATGGAATGTGGACAAAACGATTCCACATGTATCTTTCACATACATAAGTTTACGTTCCCCATATTTTCTCGTCGAGACGTATGGCCGAGTGGTTAAAGGCGCCGTCTCAGAGACGTGAGGTTGCGGGTTCGAACCCCACAAGATCACGAAACAATTTTTTTTTTTTATTTTACTTTTTTTTCTTCAATTTGTATTATATATTCGTCCATGTACAAAATCACGTTCGTATATAAACGCACCTATACACACACAGACACACACACACGCCATATCCCTCTTTTTGTGTGTTGGAGACCACATTGCTTCGACTGCAGCAACATTTTGCAGGTTGACTTTGTCAAACCGATCATAGTATGTAATGACGACGACTGAGATGTTGTACTTTGAACAATTGTCTTTCAAGACGATGTCATTGTTTTGTAATTTGATGACGTCATTACACTGAAAATTGTGATTAAAGGCAAGGTATCAAACCAGCCGATTATAGGTTTTATGTCTGCGGGACGTATTTTTTCCCAAGTTGCCAGAAATGGCATAGCGACCTCAGTCGTTACAAGGCCGCTTTTCCGTCTAGCAATGCAATAGATGTTCACACGGCCACGTTAGTTGAGTGGGCATTGACTTTCCCCCTGTTATATCTATACATTGTTTTTTTTTGTCTTACCATTTCCGTGGATGACCCGTGGCCGAGTGGTTACAGAAACGGTTTCGCATGCACGCTCAATATAACTTCAAGGTGCCTATATCACATTCTTTTCTTTGTCGATCACAGATGACTGTCATCTGATGACCACAAGCGTATCACCTAACTCGTCCTCAATGTGACGAGTTTTCATGTCTCGTTCTTCTTTCTTTCTGCCACATTTTGTGTCGTCAATATCTCAAGAATGACATTACGAAATAACATGACATTTTCAGTCAACATGTCTCATGACAAAATCTAGCCACAATAAGGTTTTCATGACAGTAACATATCTATGACGTCATCTAGGCGCCATTTTGTGATTTTCGGACTTTGTCACATGATCGATCATAACTTCATAACTAGATGTCATATCTGTATCATTTTCGGTGGACATGAAGTTCAGGTCACGCTCTATCTTACTTTTTAACGCTAGTTACACAGGTCATCATTACGCGCGCGTAAGCGCGCGTCAAAATTTTAAAAGGCTCAAAACGACTTCCCAATGGGAAATCTCGAAGTTTCAGACAATTTTAAGCGTTTCAAACATTTTCTCGCGTGCGCGTCCGTCCGCGCAATTTCGCGCGCAGAGCCCGTAAGCAACATGAAAATGCAATTTTTTTGACTGATTTGGATTCCTTATACTCTGAGTAACAATATCCATTGATTTCCGATCGATTTCGACCTATAACAAAGGAATGCACTGGCGTCAAAGTTGAAATTCCGCGTGCGCGTCTTTCTGCAAATATAGTGAAAAAACATGTCTTTGTTTATTTCGCCATAGCTCTTTAAATCGTCCGTTGACCCCATATTTCTATTGCATATTACAAAATTATATGAATTGTAAATAACATTCCAAGTATCAATATTGCCAGGAACACGCGATGACGTCATCATATCGTCATTTTAAATAAAAAAAGTGGAATTGATTTTTTTGAGGTACTGTTTCAGACATTCATTTGCTCGTATCTCTGTTGTTTAAGCTCAATATTATCCCAAATTCAGATATGTTGTACTTTGAACATTTGCCTCTCAAGTCCATGTGATGGTTTTGAAATATGATGACGTCATCATACTAGAAATTGTAATTAAAGGTAAAGACTCAAAATCAGACAAGTTTACGTGTTATGTCTATGGGAGGTGATTTTTTTTCAAACCACGCATTGACTTGACAACGTTTAAGCACCTTTACCTCATCTGTTTTTGCTCCATTTCCTCTGAAACATACGTATGTTGTAGCTGAGACAATAAGCTTTAGTAATCGTGCATTTTATGTTTTCAAATCTCCTCATTAGGTTGATAATTTTGTAGTTTAAAACTGAAAATGAGAATGCAATCTGTACAGAACGATTCCCAATTTTTCTTTGCAACTGTATATTGATCGAATCCACGCTGCCACTTGTGAGAAGTTGAATAGCGCCATCACAAGTCAACTAGTCACGATAGTATTATTATATATTCAAGTTTTGCATTCACTCTTCAGGACATCCGTGTGGCGTAATCGCTTAGCGCTGGGTGTTCATAACGCCATACCGGAAGGTGAGAAGTTCGACTCCCGCAGGACTTTTCCCGTTCTTTTTGTTTTTCTTTTCTTTTTTTTTTCGGCAGGTCAGCTTTACTCCGATGTCATTTATCATATTATTTTATCAAGTGTACGTAACCCGTGAACACGGCTGCTCTATTTCCCTTGTTTTGTATTGGAGTTTGGCGGATTGGGTTTGCTTCATTAATTTTGTCACACTTAATGTTGTAAATTGCCCCTTGTTACAGTGTCCCGCTTGCCACCTTTCGTTTGCTCTTTCCTTTTCTCTTCATTGGTTATTGTTATACTGTAACAGGATAGGTAGGAACATGTACGTTTGAATAACTTGCAGGAATGGGAGCTGAATTGATTAACTCTAGTCCAGGTGTATGGCGTCTCGCTCATCTCTTTGAAATTCCAGGTTGTTATTGTTTGACCCAATAACGGAGATGTAGACAGGTTTTATGTTGCTATAGAGGTATCTTGTGCCACATGAATTGAAGGCATCACTGTTTAGTAGTAGTAATGAACTTTTTCATGTTGTAAATGATATAAAGATATGAATTTCACATCCAGTCTTCGGGACAGCCGTGTGGCTTTATAGTCGCTTAGCGCGCTGCATGGTCATTATGCACTACCTTAGGACGAGATGTTCGAGACCCGCAGGACGCTATTATTTTTTTTTCTCTCTCTTTCTTTGTTTTTCTTTTGGCAGTTCAGCTTCATTCCGATGTCATTACCCCACGACACACAGTCACTCAAGTTCCCTTTTTTTTTTTGTCGGAGGCTGGAGGTTGGATTTGCTTCATTTATCATACGTAATGTTGTAAATTGCCCTTGGTATACATTGCCCCGCTTGCCACCTTTCGTTTTCTCTTTCCTTTTCTCTACGTTTGTTCCTGTTACACTGCACAAGACAGGTCGGGAAATAATTTACATAATTCAACTGGAGCAGGAATGGCAACTGAATAAATTAACTCTAGGCCAGGTGTATGGCGTCTAGCTCATCTCTTTGAAATTCCAGATTGTTATTGTTTGACCCAATAGCGGAATTGTAGACAGGTTTTATGTTGCTATAGAGGTATCTTGTGCCACATGAGTAGAAGGCATCACTGTTTAGTAGTAGTAATGAACTTTTTCATGTCCCTCCATGTCAGTTATAGGGGCTATAGGGGTTGTGTGTCTATCTGCCAAAGAAAAGGAAAACTTATTTTCGTCATGGCTGTTTCTATATACGTAGCCGTAGGTGATGAGTGTTGTTGGTATCTGAGCAGTAAATAACATAACATCAGGCTGAAATCCCCCTTAGTTATACGCGCTAAGCGTTCAATTGATATTTATCATCTTGATTTATGTAGTCAATCACTGCTAATGGACGGTTACAGAATTATGTTATGACACCTTTCACTGAAAGTTTGTAAAGCAAAGTTTGTGGACAAGGCAAGCAATTGTACATGAATAATACCATTGATTTCAGAGGGAAATTATGGTATACCTAAATGTAAGGGTATCATTGCTTTGGAATTGCTGAGACAATATTATCTTGGCACGAGGGCTTCCACTTCTAATAACAGATCAATTTGAAGATGTGTCAGTCACGGGTGATCGTCATGATTCACCTTTCACGTAGAAGGTATACGTTCCACACTCTTAGTTCGAGAAGACTTACCATCATACTTCAAATTGTTATTAAAG
Source organism: Diadema setosum (assembly GCF_964275005.1). Lineage (NCBI taxonomy): Eukaryota > Metazoa > Echinodermata > Echinoidea > Diadematoida > Diadematidae > Diadema > Diadema setosum. The sequence continues at coordinate 33,450,940 of NC_092690.1, forward strand.
GTAAAGACTCAAAATCAGACAAGTTGACGTGTTATGTCTATGGAAGGTGATTTTTTTTTTTTAACCATGCATTGACTTGACAACGTTTAAGCACCTTTATCTCAACTGATTTTGCTCCATTTCCTCTGAAACTTAAGTATGTGGTAGCTCAGACAATAAGCTGCAGTAATCATGCATTTTATTTTTTCAAATCTCCTCATCAGGTTGATAATTTTGCAGCTAAAAACTGAAAATGAGAATGGAATGTGGACAAAACGATTCCTGAATCATCTTTCACGTATAAGCTTACGTTCCTCATATTTTCTCGTCAAGACGTACTGTCATGGCCGAGAGGATAAAGGCGACGTCACAAGAGACGTGAGGTTGCACACGTACGGGTTCGAACCTCATAAGAGCACGAAACAAAATACTTATATCTTTTGCTTTTTTCCTTTTATGGAGTATTCACCTTCGTCCATGTAGAAATCACGTTTTCATGTAAACGTACACACACACACACACACACACACAATATCCCTTTGTTTTTTGTTGGAGACCACATTGCTTTGACAGGCAACTTGGACTTGAAATTACAAATGTTAAAGTGAAGATGACTTTTAAAAGACCGCATGGCCATGTTTGATTTTTTTTTTTACAATATAAAGACCTATTGGTAAATATTCATTCACATATCCTTTCCAATCAACTTACTTGGACACGCCGACACCACTACACAAAATTTTCAATTAGTTGCATGACAGAAACAATTTCATCTGAATTATGTAGGACTGTATAAAGAATTGGACTTCACGAACATTTCTCAATATTACTTCAAGTCGCTACTTTACATTATTTTCGTTGTCGATCACTGAAAATGAGAATGGAATCTGGTTGAAACGATTCAAGATTTATCTTTGTAACTGTATATTGATCGAATCCACACGGCCACTCGTGGGAAGTTGAATAGCGCTATCAGTCACTTGACGTATATAGCCAAAAAACTGAATATAAATGTATAGCATACATAGATATATTTAAGTTTCGCACAGGAAGTTGAATAGCGCTATCAGTCACTTGACGTATATAGCCAAAAAACTGAATATAAATGTATAGCATACATAGATATATTTAAGTTTCGCACAAGATCTTCGGATCTTCCATGTGGCAGAATTGCTTAGCACGCTGCGTGTTTATAATGCCCGACCGGAAGGAGAGAAGTTAATCGAGTCCCGCAGGACTTTTTCCTTTTATTTCTTTTTTCTTTCTTTTTTTCTGCAGTTCAGCTTCACTCTGATGTCATGAACACAGCTACTCTATTTCCCTTGTTTTGTATTGGAGTTTGGAGGTTGGGTTTGCTTCTTTAATTTTGTCACACGTAATGTTGTAAATTGCCCCTTGAATTAAAACAGTACCCCGCTTGCCACCATTCGTTTTCTCTTTCCTTTTCTCTTCATTTGTTCTTGTTATACTGTAGCAGGATGTTTAGGAACGTGTACGTTTATATAATTAACAGGAATGGGAACTGAATTAATTAACTCTAGTCCAGGTGCATGGCGTCTCGCTTATCTCTTTGGAATTCCAGGTTGTTATTGTTTGACCAAAAGTTAATGACGGAGTTAAAGACAGGCAGGGAAGGAAGTGACGTGATATTGCTTCATAATGAGGAATTTCGGGCAACACCTTTCCAAGTGTAGTGATTATGACGGCGTTCTCTGCCGTTTATTTTCGTCATGGTTGTTTCACTAGTTCAGCCATAGGTGACATATGTTGTTGGCATCTGGGAGAATAGAACAGATCTGTACCAAACTGGAATAGCCCTATAAGCAATGTGGTAAGCGTTCAATTTTTTGCATTATCTTTCTTCTTTAAAGTCAGTCATTACTGATCGAAACACACAATATAATATGACACGTTCTACTGGTAGTTTAGGAAAAGGGAGTTACTGCACGATGCAATGATAAATGTGCTACCATTGATTTTAGAGACGTCATTGTGGTGTGGTACTGGTGATGGTAAGGGAACCATAGATTGCTTTTAAAGTAATGAGACAATCATTGGACCTTTGCATCAAGACCGTATTCCCATCTAGAATATAATGCATGTTCGTGCGGCGTTTTTTTTTTTAAATCCTGACGTGGGCATTTTCTTTTTCTTGTTTTTAATTCAAGAATGTTATATCTAAATTTGTTTCTTTCCCCTAACATTTTTTTTTTGTTGAATATAAAGTTGGACGTTCTGTGACCGAGTAGAAAAGCAGCGATTTAGTTATAGTTTCAATGCATCTTGTTTACCATCTTCTCTTACATTAAATTGATGGTTTTTATATTTGACATGGTCTGTCTATTTGCCAGTTTATGCTCATAAAACACTGCTATAACAACTAATACATTTGCTTCACTTGTCACACGCAATGATATGGATTGCAGTTGTGCATGCAGTTTTCCTTTTGCCACCTCTCGTTTTTCTCTCCCCCTTTCCCTCACTTTGGTTTTGTTATACTGCAGATGGGAATGATTACAATAACATAACCCAACTTGAGGTAGGAATGAGAACTGAATAAATTAACTCTAGGCCAGGTGTATATAGCGTCTCGCTCATATCTTTCAAATTTCAGGTTGTCATTGTTCGACCAACGGAGTTGAAGACAGGCTTTATGTTGCTATAGAGGTATCTCGCGCCACATGAATGGAATGCATACGCTGTTTAGTATTAGTAATGAACTTTTTCATGTCCATCCCTGCCAATAAAAGTGTGTTTGACGAGGTTCTGTGCCATTCTGCCTACGAGAAAACAAAGTTTTATTTTCGCCATGGCTGTTTCGCTATGCGTAGCCGTGGGTAATGGATGTTGTTGGCATGTGGGCAGTAAAGAACCGAATATCATGCTATAATACCCCCCCCCCCGTTAGGTTCTAAGCGTTCAATACGGTGATATATCTTTCTTCTTTATTATATCAATCACTGCCGATGGAATTACAGAATTATGTTATGACACGTTTCACTGAAAGCTTAAAAAACAAAGTTTATGCACGATACAAGTAATGGTGCATGAGTCCTATAGACCATTGATTTTAGGTGAGAAATTATGATATGCCTATAGTAGGGGTGTCATTGATTAGGAATTAATAAAACGATTAAGCACTCCTTCCACTTCTAACTGTCCCCTTTGAATGTGTGTCGATCACGTGAGATCGTCATAAATTATCATTCACGTATAAGCTTACGTTCAAAGTGTACTCTTAGTTAGAGGAGACCTATAGTTACATGGTTAAAGGCGATGTCTCTTTCGCTGGAGCCGTACGTTTGGCCCATTTTTCTTTTGCCCTTTTCTCTTTAGTTAAGGTATCACTTTCGTCCAGGATAAATCACATTCTCATGTAAACAGACTCCCTTGCTCTATATCCCTTGTTTTGTATCGGAGGCTTCATTGGTTTTAATGCTGGTAAATCTCACAGGCTTGTATATAGCTGTAAGAGATCTCTGAACTGAGCATTGTATTAGCAAGATTAGAGGGAGTCATATTGGTTATGTAAATAATGGTCAAAGGTCATGTTTTAAAAGGCCACTGTTAATGCCAGGATGGTTATAAACACTCAATTGTCATATTTTATTTGTACGTGCCGAGGATCGCTTGGACCCCGTTTACAGTGCGAGGCTCGGCCGCGCCGAGCCCACCTTCATTTCGGTGTAAACGCGCAAAAGGCCAAATGCGGGGCCAAAATTGGCCTCGCATTATGCCACGCTCTGGAGGTGGTCTCGGCCGCGGTCGAACCGCGGTCGCGCCCGGCCTTTTTCTCAGTGTAAGCGCAAAGTGGGCTAAATGCGCGGCCAATTTTAGTCTGGCTTCCAAACCCTCGCCTGTACTATTTCGCTATTCAGGATATTAACCACTTTAACGTCGAAAACTAGGATAGTTTAAGGTGGTTTTGTCCTGCAAAGGATTTTCTCCTTCGGCAAAGGCCTTTGCCCGAACGGCGACTTCGTCGCCATGGAATTTAGTTGGCAAAGGATCTGAAAACCAGACAATACCAAATTGCGTTTGTTTAAAAGTAGAGCGCCACTACGACAAAATATTGAAAGGTTTGAATCAAAAGTGCGGCCGAGCCCGGCAGTGTAAACGGACTAAATTGCGGGGCTCGGCCTCGCAATTGAGGTTGGCCTTGGCCGCGGCTCGGCCGCGGCTCGGCCCAGCCCCGCACCGTAAACGGGGTCTAAGTTTATGCACTGTACGTACTCAAAAAGTCCGTAAATCGACTTAGTCGCACACGCACAGAATTTCCACTTAGTTTGTTTGACAGAAAAACAAATGTGATCTGAATAATGTAGGCCCAAAAAAGTTCAACTAAGTATCTCATTATAACTTCAATGTGCTATATTACATTCTTTTCTTTGTCGATCACGGATGACCGACATCTGATGAACCGAAGCGTATCACCTAACTCGTCTTCAGTGTGACGAGTTTCATATCTCGTTTTTTATTCTTCTTTCTTTCTGGACAATTTTGTGTCGTCAATATCTCAAGAATGACATTACGAAATAACATGACATTTTCAGTCAACATGTCTCATGACAAAATCTAGCCACAATAAGGTTTTCATGACAGTAACATATCTATGACGTCATCTAGGCGCCATTTTGTGATTTTCGGACCTTGTCACATGATCGATCATAACTTCATAACTAGATGTCATTTCTGTTTCATTTTCGGTGGACATGAAGTTCAGGTCACGCTCTATCTTACTTTTTAACGCTAGTTACACAGGTCATCATTACGCGCGCGTAAGCGCGCGTCAAAATTTTAAAAGGCTCAAAACGACTTCCCAATGGGAAATCTCGAAGTTTCAGACAATTTTAAGCGTTTCAAACATTTTCTCGCGTGCGCGTCCGTCCGCGCAATTTCGCGCGCAGAGCCCGTAAGCAACATGAAAATGCAATTTTTTTGACTGATTTGGATTCCTGATACTTTGAGTAATAATATCCATTGATTTCCGATCGATTACGACCTATAACAAAGGAATGCACTGGCGTCAAAGTTGAAATTCCGCGTGCGCGTCTTTCTGCAAATATAGTGAAAAAACATGTCTTTGTTTATTTCGCCATAGCTCTTTAAATCGTCCGTTGACCCTATATTTCTATTGCATATTACAAAAGTATATGAATTGTAAGTAACATTCCAAGTATCAGTATTGCCAGGAATACGCGATGACGTCATCATATCGTCATTTTAAATCAAAAAAGTGGAATTGATTTTTTTGAGGTACTGTTTCTGACATTCATTTGCTCGTATCTCTGTTGTTTAAGCTCAATATTACCCCAAATTCAGATATGTTGCACTTTGAACATTTGCCTTTCAAGGCCATGTGATGGTTTTGAAATATGATGACGTCATCATACTAGAAATTGTGATTAAAGGTAAAGACTCAAAATCAGACAAGTTTACGTGTTATGTCTATGGGAGGTGATTTTTTTTAAACCATGCATTGACTTGACAACGTTTAAGCACCTTTACCTCATCTGATTTTACTCCATTTCCTCTGAAACATAAATATGTTGTAGCTGAGACAACAAGCTTTAGTAATCATGCATTTTATGTTTTCAAATCTCATCAGGTTGACAATTTTGCAATTTAAAACTGAAAATGAGAATGCAATCTGTACGGAACGATTCCCAATTTTTCTTTGCAACTGTATATTGATCGAATCCACGCTGCCACTTGTGGGAAGTTGAATAGCGCCATCACAAGTCAACACTGTCACGATAGTATTTAGATTTAAGTTTCGCACTCGATCTTCAGGACAGCCATGTGGCATAATCGGTTAGCGCGCTCTGGTTGTTCATAACGCCATACCGGAAGGCGAGAGGTTCGACTCCCGCAGGACTTTTATCCGTTCTTTCTTTTTTTCTCTTTTTTTTTCGGCAGTTCAGCTTTACTCCGATGTCATTTATCGTATTACTTTATCAAGTGTACGTAACCCGTGAACACGGCTGCTCTATTTCCCTTGTTTTGTATTGGAGTTTGGAGATTGGGTTTGCTTCATTAATTTTGTCACACTTAATGTTGTAAATTGCCCCTTGTTACAGTGTCCCGCTTGCCACCTTTCGTTTGCTCTTTCCTTTTCTCTTCATTGGTTATTGTTATACTGTAACAGGATAGGTAGGAACATGTATGTTTAAATAACTTGCAGGAATGGGAGCTGAATTGATTAACTCTAGTCCAGGTGTATGGCGTCTCGCTCATCTCTTTGAAATTCCAGGTTGTTATTGTTTGACCCAATAACGAAGTTGTAGACAGGTTATATGTTGTTATAGAGGTATCTTGTGCCACATGAATGGAAAGCATCACTGTTTAGTAGTAGTAATGAACTTTTTCATGTTGTATATGGTATAAATATTTAAGATAAATATATATATATATATATATATATATATATATATATATAATAAATTAAAGATAAATTTCACATCCAATCTTCGGTACAGCCGTGTGGCTTTATAGTCACTTAGCGCGCTGCATGGTCATTATGCACTACCTTAGGACGAGATGTTCGAGAACCGCAGGACGCTATCATTTTTTTCTCTCTCTTTCTTTGTGTTTCTTTTGGCAGTTCAGCTTTATTCCGATCGATGTCATTTATCGTATTATCTTATCAATTATACTACCCCACGACACACAGTCGCTCAAGTTCCTCTTTTTTTTTTTTTTTGTCGGAGGCTCTAGGTTGGATTTGCTTCATTTATCATACGTATTGTTTAAATTGCCCTTGGTACAGTGCCCCGCTTGCCACCTTTCCTTTTCCCTTTCCTTTTCTCTACGTTTGTTCCTGTTATATTGTCACAAGACAGGTCGGAAAATAATTTGCATAACTCAACTGGAGCAGGAATGGCAACTGAATGAATTAACTCTAGGCCAGGTGTATGGCGTCTCGCTCATCTCTTTGAAATTCCAGGATGTTATTGTTTGACGCAATAACGGAGTTGTAGACAGGTTTTATGTTGCTATAGAGGTATCTTGTGCCACATGAGTAGAAGGCATCACTGTTCAGTAGTAGTAATGAACTTTTTCATGTCCCTCCATGTCAATTATAGTGTGGTTTAAAGGGGTTGTGTGTCTATCTGCCAAAGAAAAGGAATAACTTATTTTCGTCATGGCTGTTTCTCTATACGTAGCCGTAGGTAATGAGTGTTGTTGGTATCTGAGCAGTGAAGAACAGAGCATCAGGCTAAAATCCCCCTTAGTTATACGCGCTAAGCGTTCAATTTGATATATCTTTCTTTATGAAGTCAATCCCTGCTAATGGAGTTACAGAATTATGTTATGACACGTTTCACTGAAAGTTTGTAAAGCAAAGTTTATGGACAAGGCAAGCAATTGTACATGAATATACCTACCATTGATTTCAGAGGGAAATTATGGTATGCATAAATGTAAGGGTATCATTGCTTTGGAATTGCTGAGACAATATGCTTGGCACGAGGGCTTCCACTTCTAATAACTGATCCCTTTGAAGATGTGTCGGTCACGGGTGATCGTCATGATTCATCTTTCACGTAGAAGCTTGCGTTCCACACTCTTGGTTCAAGAAGACTTACCATCATACTTCAAATTGTTATTAAAGGTAAAGACTCAAAATCAGACAAGTTTACGTGTTATCTCTATGGGAGGTGATTTTTTTTTTTTTATGTGCATTAACTTGACAACGTTTAAGCACCTTTATCTCAGATGATTTAACTCCATTTCCTCTGTAACTTAAGTGTGTGGTAACTGAGACAATAAGCTGCAGTAATCATGCATGTTATTCTTTGAAATCTCCTTATTAGTTTGACAATTTTGCAGTTTAAAACTGAAAATGAGAATGGAATGTGGACAAAACGATTCCTGATTCATCTTTCACATACATAAGTTTACGTTCCTCTTTTTTTTCTCGTCGAGACGTATGGCCGAGTGGTTAAAGGCGACGTCTCAGAGACGTGAGGTTGCACACGTGCGGGTTCGAACCCCACAAGATGACGAAACAAAATACTTAGCTATTTTACTTTTTTTTTCTTCAATTTTGTATTACATATATCGTCCATGTAGAAATCACATTCGTATATAAACGCACCTATACACACACACAGACACACACACACACCATATCCCTCTTTTTTGTGTTGGAGACCATATTGCTTCGACTGCTGCAAAATTTTGCAGGCTGACTTTGTCAAACTGATCATAATATGTAATGACGACGACGAAGGTGTTGTACTTTGAACAATTGTCTTTCAAGACCACATCATTGTTTTGTACTTTGATGACGTCATCACACTGAAAATTGTGATTAAAGGCAAGGTATCAAAACCAGCCGATTATAGGTTTTATGTTTACGGCACGTATTTTTCCCAAGTTGCCAGAAATGGCATAGCGACATCAGTAGTTACAAGGCCGCATTTCCGTCTAGCAATGCAATACATGTTCACGCGGCCACGTTGGTTGAGTGGGCATTGACTTTTCTCCCTGTAATATCTATACATTTCTTTTTTGCCTTACCATTTCCGTGGATGTCCCGTGGCCGAGAGGTTAGGGAAACGGTTTTGCATGCAAACTCAATTATAACTTCAAGGTGCCTATATCACATTCTTTTCTTTGTCGATCACAGATGACCGACATCTGATAACCCCAAGCGTATCACCTAACTCGTCAGTCTGACGAGTTTCATATCTCGTTTCTCTTCTGTTCTTAATTCAATATAACCTTTATTTGACAATAGCAACACTGTATCGTGTTTATTTGTACGTGAATACTATTACTGTAATCTATAGGCATATACATGGTGGTATATACTGTGAGTTGATCTGGCAAGCTAGTATCGAAATGTTCTATCACCTTCCTCTCTTTCTTACTCTTTCTGTCTCCTGTCTCTCCTATCATCCCTCTTTATTCCACGAGCATCATGTTGGACCCCCCCTTCTCTTATTGCATTAACGTATTGTATGATCGATTGCCAAAGGATCAAGCTAATAGCTTATTATTGGCGACCGTTCTGTATGGTAATCCATAACACATGTAATGTTATTATGTCACAGATGTATGTGTAATGAAAACTGTTGCAATAAATACTAGATGTATTGAGTATCATATTTGTATATACCATGATCGATTATATTGATATAAAAAAAGAATTGTTGATATGTCATACAGGGAATTAATAAATCAAATAAAATCAAAATCAGAATCAAATCTATAATCATTCCATGTAAGATCGTTTCACTATACTTGGTCATACGAAATCATTATAACCTTCTTAGAATCATGAATTCATAACTTTTGAACAGATACCCGATTTTCTTCTAATTTACTGTGATATTCTTCTGATATTGGTGCCGCAGAACAAGATCAGTACCACCAACCCAAACCTTTACATTCGTATTATTATAATTATAACATATCATGGTAAGCATAATTACCCTTTGCTGAACGGTCTTCTGAAAAAAATGTTGATGAGTCATTCTTTCCCTGCTCCACCCATCTCATTAGTAATTCCACGATGTTGCTCCCATTGTGTACGCCAGGGTGCTCCGCTTTGATACCTAACACTTCGCAGAGCCGATCAGCTTGACTCTCCGGTATTTGACGTGCCAGCTCTGTGAGAACCTCTTTACTCGGGACGCAGTCTCTGTAGTCACCTGGAAGCAAGCATAAACGGTCAGGATTTGTTCACCATAGCACGTCAAAAGAAGACGCACAACCGGAGAAGTCAAGCGGTGAACAAAACATGTAACGGTAGATTCATGAGAGGAATGAGACACTGCATTATGCTGCTAATATAAGATATCATGATGCACCTAATGACTTAAGATTGATTTTCCCTCAAGAATACAGCAAATATATTACCACCTCTAACTGTTGTTACACTAAATGTTGCTGTTTAAAAGCGCTCGTTATTATGTTAGGTGATGTCAATTTCATTCTACGGCTTCAATTGAAACCCATCCGCTGCACTTTAGAATTAAGTCTCAATGAGCTTTATGGGAGGGATATAAAAAATAGGAAACGATCTTTGTGAGATTAATCGTATTGTGTCGAAATTTTGAAATATAAGTTGCAACTTTTTATGCGCGCACATTGCCATCATTCTGAATCATTATCAACGGATTGTAGGTAAATGCACGACAACTAAAACGCTATCAACGATTAATTGTCTCATTTTCAAAGAATGTTCCATATCGTCAGTCTTTACATAATCTTCACAATATTCAACAAACATCTGAACATACTGGAAAAAATTCCGAAAAATGACAATACAAAACAAAATACGGCATACCAAACGGTCGTATGTTTTCACGGAATAGTGATATTGGTTGCAATCACTATAATATTATGAAGTTGATGAATGGTAATGCTATTACCTCCCGATTCCTCACTGGGTAATGCGTACAAAACTAAAATAGATGATCGAAATCATTATCAACGACTTCCGACAGACGTAGATTTGGAGTTGGTACAACACGATTCTTACATTAAGTTTTGATTCACTTTGTTGGTTTTGTGTTTTTCTTTCTAATTCATGTCAAAGAAATAGTTTCAGCAACAATAGATCGGTATGGCTATGATACCATCATCTCATGACATTCGTGAAATGGCATTTTGGTTGCTCAGACAATTTTCCTCGTTTAAACAAAATAGATTTTCAAATGATATCACTTTGATATAAATTATTCGTTGTAAATTAAGAAATTATGCATGTCACCAGTTTTCCAATACCTTAACCCAGAAGAAAACTAACATAAAATGTGGAAGAGGATTAAAGAATTACTTCGAAATTCCCTCGAAAGGAACTGATACGAAAGCGTAATTGTTTTCTGACATGCTCTAGGTCTCTGGAAATGAAGAGCTTGCAACCAAAAGGTGCTAAATCTATTGGAAAATGATGGATTTAGAGCCTTTATTTGAATATAGACCCTGATATTCTACATCGGTTTCATTTATGTTGAATTCCAGTGTATTATTTTTCCATCTGTGGCGTGACCCTGTCTTTTCAAACTGCCACATGTAGGTTATTGTGCATAATGACGATATCAACACGCACGTAAACAATCATTAGGTAAAAAAGGTGTAATACCTATGAGAATTCCAATGGCAACGTGCTTATGTCCAGCGTCATACATGATATCTGCCAAGGCGGTGCGATGGTTGCAGTCTGGTGGACACAACATCTTTCTCCACTCTGTCAGCATCTTCATGTTGTCTTGAATCTTGTCTCCTGTACGAGTTTGGGCCTCAGTGTGATGATCAATGCCCAACATGTCGGCTAGCATATCTGGTTCGATTCGTTCTGCCACGACCATCAGATCGCTGGTACTCACTTCGTAATCTGTTGTGACGTCAAAGTTACTGCAGTGATCATTTAATTATGATTTAGCATTTTGATTATATGTAACCTTATTCTCTGTTACCAAAGAAAGTGAAATGTTTATGTTCTTTTCGAAAAATGAAATAAAGTTTGAATTTAATTGAATTGAAAAAAGTACACTCAAGTGAGTGGCTTCATCAACCTCACTTGCTTAGAGGCTCAGATTAAAAAAAAAAGAAAAGCCGCATCGATACAAAGGTACTAGAAATCATAAAACTATGACTCTTTAGCGTTATGGCCTTGACTGAAAAAACTGATTAGTTTTGGTTGAAAGGGGCAGGTTCGTAAAGAAGACGCACGGCTGTTAGAAGCAAACACTTACCAACTTCAGAAGCACTATCTTTTTTTTTGTGCAGATTCAAAAAGCATTTGCAAAGTTTGATTAGTGTGAACGATGTTTTAGCAGACACTCACCTTGTAAAATGTCAAAACTAAGTTGATAGGCTGATTCATATTAATGTGAAGCATGAAATATGATTCATTCTTTTGTGTGTGCAATCCAGTGCCGTATAGTGTGAAAACAATTGCAATTTGTTGTGAGGAGGATGTTTGGAAGATCAAGTAGATTGAAATGTGGCATTACCTTGTAATGATTTGTGATAGGTTATGTACATAGTGTACATATTTAAAGATGAATACGCTACGTTTTCAGTACAATTTAGTCGTTAATTTATTGTTAGTAAATCATTTCAATCTCTGCCCGAATTGATCTACTGATATTTCTATGTGAAATAACTTTTACACTCAGCGTATCAGATATTCGATCTATTAATGAAAACTTTGACGAATTATACTTGTTGTTTGAAACAGAGCTGCAATTTAGATTTAAGACCACTGGGATTTCAGGAATATTGTATGTCAATAACGCGAATCTGTATAAATTATTTGATTACAATCAGATGGCTAATGGCAAGGGTACTGTTGGCTTATGTCTAGACTTTGCAAAAGCTTTCGATACGACAAATCGTGACATTTGGCTCTCTAAATTACAACACTATTGCCGTATACGTGAGTTACCATCAGAGTGGATGCGCAGCTATTATCAAATCGTTTTTAATTTGTATGTTATGGAAATGAAAAGTCTGCACAACTACAGATTACATATGATATATTACAAGGATTAGTATTGGGACCTATTCTGTTCTTAGTTTATATCAACGATTTGCCACAATCCAAAGATTATTTCACTTGTCTATTAATTGCGGATGATTCGAGTTCATTTCATTCTTTTCCATCTGTAACTAAGAATATTCACTTAAAGGAAGTCGAACATAATTTACTAGTCGTTTTGAAATGATGAAAGTTTAATGCTAACAAATTTATAATTAACACGTCCCCCCCAAAAAAAGAATATAATTTTTACAAGTAAACGTAGAAATGTGGAGATAAATCGAAATATTTTGATACACAGAGACATGATATAAGAGGTACATTCAATTTTGTATCTACAGGAGTTGATTATAGACAAATACGGAAGCTTAAAGGTGCCAACCAGATGACGAGATAAGAAGACGAGAAGACAGGCTAAGTACCGAGAAGCCGAGTTATTGGAACTCGGCACATCGACTTGTTTAGGTCAAGAAGACATGAAGCCGAGTTGTTGAGTCGATTTGTTTTGGACGAGAAGACGAGATGATGAGCTGCCGAAACTCGGCAAGCCGACTTGCTTTGGACAAAAATACAAGATGACGAGTTCTTGGAGCTCGGAAAGTCGACTTGTTTGGGACAAGAAGACATGATAACGTGTTGTTGAAACTCGGAATATCGACTTGCTTGGGACAAAAAGTCAAGATGACAGGTTGTTGAAACTCAGCAAGTCGACTTGTTTGGGACAAAAAGACATGAACGAGTTGTTGAAACTCGGAAAGTCGACTTGTTTGGGACAAGAAGACATGATAACGAGTTGTTGAAACTCGGAATGTCGACTTGCTTGGAACAAGAAGTCAAGATGACAAGTTGATGAAACTCGGCAAGTCGACTTGTTTGGGACAAAAAGACATAATAACGAGTTGTTGAAACTCGGTAAGTTGACTTGTTTGGGACAAGAAGACATGATAACAAGTTGTTGGAACTCGACAAGTCGACTTGTATGGGACAAGAAGACAAAATTATGAGTTGTTGGAACTTAACAAGTCGAGTTGCCACGTTCCAACAACTCATCATCTTGACTTCTTGTTTGCCGGGTTCAAAGAAATCGAAATCTTTGTCTTCTTGTCCCAAACAAGTCAATTCTCCAGCCAAACAAGTCGACTCTCTGATCGAGTTCTAACAACTCTTCATCTTGTTCTGAACAAGTCGACTTGCCAAGTTTCAACAACAAATTGTCATCTTGACTTCTCGTCCCAAACAAATTGACTATCTCAGTTTCAACAACTTATTAACATGTCTTCTTATCCCAAAACAAGTCCACTTGCCAAGTTCCATCAACTCCACATCTTGTCTTCTTGTCCAAAATAAGTTGACTTGCCGAGTTTCAACAACTCGACATCTTGTTTTCTTGGTCTAAACAAAGCGACTTGCCGAGTTTTAACAACTTGTCATCTTGATTTCTTGTCCCAAACAAGTCGACTTGCCGAGTCTCAAAAACTCATCATCATGTCTTCTTGTCAACTTTCCAAGTTCCTAAAACTCAACATCTCGTCTTCTTTTCCAAAATAAGTTGACTTGCCGAGTTTCAACAACTCGGCATCTTGTGTTCTTGTTCTAAACAAGTCGATTTGCCGAGTTTCAAGAACTTGTCATGTTGACTTCTTGTCCCAAATAAGTCGACTTGCCGAGTTCCAACAACTCATTATCATGTCTTCTTGACCTAAATAAGTCGACTTGCCGAGTCCCAGAAACTCGGCTTCTCGGTATTTAACTTGTCTTCTCGTCTTCTTATCTCGTCATCTGGTTGGCACTTTTAAGCTTCCGTAGACAAAAGCTTATCATTGCAAAAACAATTTGAGTGTGTCTCTTCCTCAACGAAGAAAACGATTGGAATCTTTAATTTAGACAACGTGTGCCTAGACGAATTGTACAATTTTTACAGCACCCTTATCCTTCCGCGCAATATCTTCAACCTATATTTTTGTTCCAAAAGAAATTAGTGTATTTAATCTGTTTCAAACGACCTGGGGAGCATGTTGATCCTTTATTTCACAGTTTACCAATGCCAGATGTTAATTATTGTCTTTACCAATTTGTAATTGAGGGGGTCGGTGCAATATAGTGTTAACCCACACTTTTGTGAAATATGAGTTACACGCATTTACAACATCCTGAACCACTGCTCTATAATCATAAAAATGTCATCCTGAAATTCAATCAATAAGAGGGTTTTCTTTTTAATGCAGGCATCTTTTTGCCCCGAAAATTAATCACATCGTATAAGCAGGAATATAGTGCTAAGCCAAACTTTTCAAGATGGCGACCACCATGGTAGAAGACAGAAGGGTGTCTGAGAAAGATCTGAATGTGAACAGTAAGCACACCTTTTTATTTAAAAAAAATGAGTGATTCTGATTCATCATATAACCTGTACTCATCTGGCAGTTATGAAAGTGGAGATGAGATAAACGTTAATAAAATTTGAAGCCTTTAATGAGTAATTGTTGTTAATTTTTGTACTGTTTTGGTTAGCACTTTTGTCATGGTAATTCTACTAATCACGACATTTTTCGCCAGTTTTTAATTTTTGCTCAACTTAACAGAAAAATACCACAGTCACTGGTTTTAGGAGTATTTTAGCATTGTGCCTTATGACCTATAAGAAAGTAATAATCACCTTTCATAGTCTGTCCTGGCACCTACAAATTTCATTAGTGGGTTAGCACTTTATTCATGCTGACATTTCGCTTCAAAAAGTAAGCTTCCTCGAAGTGGCTTATTGTAATAAGTGTATTGTCTCTAAATGATATTTTCCCTGATCCAAGTGTGATCTGAAAACGTTCATATGGGTAAGAACAACAAATAAATGTACGGATAGCTGGATATTTGGACATGTGCGTTATCTGTCAGTAATTCTTAGTTAGGGTTAGATCACTAGTGTAACAAAATTTTGAAATTGGCATTAGTTAATTTGTAACTTCTTCTAAATAAAATGCAATTTTCTATGCCTTCACAGCCATATTTTGGGGCTTAGCTATAGACAGTAGAAAATGGATGAAAACAAAATGCCTTTGTAATATCGATTAATCTACCTCAAATTTCCAAAACAATCCCCGCCGCTGTCAATTCTATAAATGTTAAAATACTTTATATGCTGAAGAAGGGACCCTTTCCCTGCTATTAGGTACATGGAAGATGTAAAGTCCTCAATGAAACATACCCCCACGACAATTTCTATTAGTCGTATGACAGTGAGTGCGTTGTCTATTAAAACTTGAATTGCTGAAATATTGTTTAATATACATATTTCAAGATGTCTTTAAGCGTACATGAATGATTCTGTGCGCGTGTGTGCGTCTGAAATCCATGCAAAGTTTTTCTTCATATTTCACACGGCTTATACAGTACAGACCGGTAAAAACAAGTATATCTGTTTTAATTTTACGTCACAAAGGAGGGAAATTCAAGATTTAAGTCAATTTTCCGTTTTGAGCGAAGAGGTATTGATATTTTGTGAGTTTTCACAGAATAAAGAATATTTGTGTACATGATGGATTTGGCTGCAACAAAGTGCTAAGCCACAAATTGTGACTTGAAAAATCATCTTGAATCCACCAAAATATCAATGTAGTAAATTTCTCCAAGACACTATTCAGTCTTGAGTATGTAAAGGTTCATATAAGGGGAAAAAATGGCCTTCTCGAGTCATCAACCTGATATATGGATTTTTTCAAACTTTTAAAAGCGGTTATCTCAAAATGACTATTGTGTGGGTTAACACTATGTTGCACCGACCCCCTCAATTGGAACTGTATTATTTGACCTAATTACATCGTTGACATAAATCAGAAAGAGGAGAGGGCCAAGGATAATACCTTGAGACATGCCACAAGATACGGGAATGAATTCCGACTTAACACCGTTACTCTTTATGTGTCACGTTCGCACCTCCGACTCAGTCGACGGCTTGCCAACTTCGCATATTCCGCTCAAACTCACAAACCCGCCCAAACCGATCGATAAATCGCTAAATGCCACATTACAATGAAAGAGTTTCTCGCGATTCCTTTCCTCTTCTTCTTTTTCGGGATACTCCTCAACGTTCCGTCTGGAACCAATGGAGGAGGAAAGGGGGAGTGCGCGATATTGCTCTGTTAGTCCTTGTAGCTTAAGTCTTGGTTGCAGAAGGAAGTGATTGCTTTAAGTTTAAAAGTGTCGTTATTGACTGTTTTCTGAATATCCTGTGGTAATGAGTTCCAGTCCTTGATGTTACGTGGAATATTGGAGTATTTGAAACAGTTGGTATGGGCGGAGTATTGAATAAAAGAATTTCCTGAAGTACGTCTGGTGGCTCGTATGGCTGGACGTAGGTAGTCCAACACCGGCAGGGCCAAGTGTCCCCCCCCCCCCCCCAAGGCCTTGTGCAACACACTGACCCTCGAAGCTTTCCTTGGAATCGAAAGCAGGTCCCAGCCTAACCCCTGCGTGAGTTTTGTAGCGCTGGTGGTTTGTTTGTGGTCATTGCATACCATTCTAGCAGCCCAGGCCTTCGTTGGACCTTGCCAATCTCATGAATTGTGTTCTTTGGTATATGGGTCCCATACACTAGAACTGTATTCTACAATGTTATTGTGCGAACTAGTGTTGTGTAGGCAGTAGATTTGGTTTGTATAAGTTACGGCGGATAAATCCGTTTTTTAGGTAATTTTAGAGATATGGTTGTCCCATTTTAGATCATGGGAAATCTCAACACCTAGATATGAGTGGGAGGTGGTTTCCTGTAGTACCGTACCTCAAAGAGTGTATGTGGTTACGACAGGGGATCTAGACGTAGGAATTCTGAGTACATAACATTTCTAAGGATTAAGTTGCATTTGCATTTACTCTCCCAAGCAGAGAGTTTATCCAGGTCATCATGTAATCTGACAGAATAATGTTGGCTTTTAATGTCGGAGTATATGATACAATCATCAGCATACAATCTCACAGTGGATGATAGGTTATCCGGTAAGTCATTGACATACACTAAAAAAGCAAGGGTCCAAGTACTGTGCCCTGGGGAACCAACGACCGACTGCACCCTAACCTACTGTGAGTGTTCACCCCCCCCCCCCCCCCCCTCAATACGACCCGTTGATACCAATCTTGTAAAAAAAAAGATGCAATCCAATTATTATCCATTCCATCAATTCCATAGTGCTTAAGTTTGAGCAGAAGTCGTTGCTGGGGCACAGTATCAAATGCTTTGGAAAAGTCAGCAATGATTACATCAGTCTGAATTCGCTTGTCAAAAGATGACATAAAATCATAATCTGTTTGGATTAATTGTGATTCACAAGAATGCCCTTTCCTAAATCCATGTTGACATTTGCTAAGTATGTTGTGCGACTATAGCTGATTCATGATATGGGAGTGAACAACATGTTCTAGTAGCTTTAATACAAGACACAGAGGTGAGAGATATTGGTCTATAGTTTTCCGGTTTGGTGCGATCACCCTTTTAATGGATGGGTGTGACATTGGCCTTACGCCAGTCTTCTGGTAGTTCTCTAGTATCTATGGACGCCTGGAAAATTTTGGCAAGAATTGGGGCAATTTCATGAGAAAACTCCTTTAGAATACGGGGGGATATGTCATCTACCCCGGTAGCTTTCTTGGGATCTAATTTCTCCAGGAGTTTTTCAATTCCCGATGTATGGATAGCAATGTTATTGATACTAGGAATATTGGATTGAGGAACATTTGGCATGGTTTGTAGGTTTTCAGTCGTGAAAACTGAACGAACCTGTTCATTGAGGATCTCTGCTTTTTGTTTATCATCTGAGAAGAGGATTCCTTTGTCTTTTAGGGCAAGAATTCCTGACGAATCTTTCCTCAGACTTTTAACAAAGGACCAGAACTGATTTTTTTTTTTTTTTTTTTGGGATTCTAGGCAGAAGTCTCTGTAAGCAAACCTAGTCAACTTGTGGGTTTCTTTTTCTGATTTGCCTGAAACTTTCCCAATCCGAATCTTTCCTGATAACCTTGGTGGGAATATGTTTATCCATAATACTCTTCAGGTGAGCTTTGAAATCACTCCACATCTGTTCTACAGATTGGGTCTTTATGGTCGTAGCACAGAAATCTTGGCTAAACCCAAGTAACACTGATTTCATCCCCGCTATGTCTGCTTTAGCATACAGATAAACACGATGTGGTTTAGGTTTGACAATTATTGGTGACGTGTTCAATACCAACATAGGGATCCCGTCATGATCACTTAATCCGGGTAGGAGAGTGGATTTTTTCACTAGGGTGGGGTTGTTTGTGAAGAAGAGATCAAGTATGTTTGATTGCCTTGTAGGATCCTTGACCATTTGCTCTAAGTTTAGGTCATTTGCCAGGTCAATCATTTGACAACACACTTTCGTTACCTGAGAGTTTGGCCGAACATTTTGGGAATCCCACTGAATGTCACCTAAATTAAAGTCACCACCAATCCAGATATTGTCTCTGTACTTGTCTTTAATCTTAGACAGTGAGGCTCTCAATTCATCCAGATACTGGTGGTCCTTTTTATCTGGTAGTCTGTAGAAGGCTCCTACCAGTAGCGACTTACATTCTATAACTTGGATCTGTACCCAAACAATCTCACAATCTGAGTCTAAGTCCATTCTATGGGTTCCGACTAGATCACTTTTGAAAGCAACAAGTACTCCTCCATATGAGTCTTTCCTGTCTTTCCTGACAACTGTGTACTTACTGGGGAAAATTTCCTCATTTTTGACTGAGGGGTTTAGCCACGTCTCCGAACTTAAAACTATGTCTGGGTTATGCATTTCCAGACAGGCTGCCAGGTCAGCGACCTTATTCTTAATACTGCCAAAGTTAATAACCATTACCTTTAAAGGTCGACTGAACTTAGGTTTTGTCAAATTCGTACCTTTATTCACAGGTTTCTTGGGTTTAGGTGATGACGAGATGACTTGTGGGCTTAAGACCATTTCATCACTATCCAGGGTTTCAAGACTAGCAAAAGTGTTGGACAGATTTTTGGACCACTGAGAAAACAAAGATGTCCTGAAGTTGGGCATACCACAGTTACAACAAATCCATGAGATGTTGGAATCGCCCAATGCTTCATATACTACACTGGTCATATTCATACAATGAACTTGATACCAACCGTCACATTCGTCCCACTGGACTGCCCTTTGTGACCAAGTACATGGATCCCCACATATGAGACATGGAAATTTTGAGCTAGAGTCATTATTTGAGGGACCAGGATTGATTTCATAGTCTCCAGATTGCATTAGTAGTAAGAAGCATAAATACAGTGTCGCCTGTTTGCCAGGATGCTGGATGATATGTGACCCGCGACAACGGTTTCAGGCAAAAGTCGGGCATTTTGAAAATTCATTTTTTCACTGAATCACATTGCCCATTTCCTAAGCTTTGCATTGATATAAAACACTTGTATTCTTCGGCACCATAAGTGGGCATGGAAAGCGAAATAAAATGCACTTTTTAAGATGTTAGCCTGACAAAATTGCGAGAAAACGGGCTTTGAAGTTTCACCTCTTACTCAAAGACAATGTCCGAGCGGCGATGCGAGGTGAGAATCACCCATCCGTACGATGGTGCCAATCGATGTTAAGCTCCGCCTCTAGCAACCACGTTGCCTTCTGATTGGCTCACTGAGAGAGTCAAATTTCCCGGGCACCCTTCCTAGTAGCTCAGCGTATGGAGCCGAAAAACAATGCGGTTCGCTCGGGTTTGTTTTACCAGTACGTCTTTCAAGATGGCGGATACGATAATTGCACGTATGGTGTACATTGTGTATGGTGCACGCATTACGCAATGGCATCCACACGCCATGACCATGTGCATGTAACAGGCGCGGGTGGCGAATCCACACATTTACAAATCGCGTTTTCATTGTTGTTGATTTGACTTTCTCATTGGCGACCCTTTTGACGGCAGAAAAATGCCAGTGCTGGCAAGGGCCACGATTCCTCTTTGTTTTGCTTTTACAAGCCGTGCATATGTTGCCTTGTTCGGTGGTGTTGATTATATCAAACAAACAAACACGTACAACTCTTTAGTTTGGTGCTATCTTGATGTGTTGTATTTGAATATAACTGGTTACATGTGACCTCTCCTTTCCTCTCATCATCCTTCCCTTGAGTCAGTCTGCTGTCATAATTCTTACTACATGTACAAGTAGACTATTTTTTTTCTTTTCGCACGATTATGTCGTGCTACATGATTTTTTTTTTTTCACTTCCGTTGTCAAACAATGCGGTAGGATAGTTTGGATAGAAAGCCAAATGAAGAGCACGCACTACAGAGCGAGCGTATAAACCACTATAGCAAGAACAATGGAGCATGTAATCATGCACGCGTGGACAAAGCATTCCCAAAACGCTGCAACTGGTGTCTCCGAAGGCCGAATTATGTAAATGTGTGCGGCGCACCAGCCAATCGCATGCGAGACCCTGCGCCGTAGCAACGCTGGGGATATTGGCGCGGCTTTCGAATGAAGCTCGAAACTGACGAGTGCGATCCAACATAGGTTGCATAAAATTCAATTTTCGATAGGAAAAACGTAGTTTTATGCTATGAAATTTAGTGTACATGTAGAAAACATATCAAAGATTTGATTTCTGCAAAAAACCCAAATCGACAAAAATAATGGTAAAGATCTTTGTACCCCGCCTAGGAGGGAATTTGCTCTTGCGACTTTTGCCTGAAACCGTTGTCGCGGGTCACATATTAGTTTTCTGGCGGGACAAAATTACCGATATAGGTAGATACCTATGTTTGAATGGTATTTGCATGTTTCGCATGAGGCCAATGCCAGTAGTATATTCCCAGAGTAAATATTGTAAAAACTCTAAACAGTCCATACCATCAGTGCGTGCATTCACGTGACACACTGTAGAAATGGATGGTCGTAAAGAGCAAAAGTCGATCACGTATACATTCCACTCAAGGTGTACAACACCAGTAGTATACATAGCCATACTAAATCCTACATTGCTAGTGCTAATACTAATATCATTAGGACTGTTTCTAGATCTCTTTACACTGTCTTGACATGTTTGGTAACAGTAACATATAACATTGCGAGTGAACCCAGATTGGCAGCAATGACCACTATGTGCCATGCCATCTTGACCGAAGTCTGGAAAACGCAGTACAAACACCTCTCCTGCAGCTTGCAGGGGTGTATCGGCAAGGATATCTTGGTACTGTGCTTTTGTGGAGTCTATGACAAGTAGTAGGCAGAAACAAACAAGTAAAAACATACTCACAGTACTTGAAGGAAACATGTATAGCTTGCATTTTATGTGGTAATTGACTAACAAGCAGTGTTTCATACTGGATTTGCATGCAAATTCTAAGTTTCTGTCACTGCTTTGTGTGCAAAAGTCATACATTTACGGTAATGTATAGCTACTGAGCATTTGAAAGAAAAGCAATTATAGATTTGTCATAGAATTTACATCGATGCAAAACTTGGCATTTTCTCTACGACTTTGCTCACGTCGTCTAGAATTTAACATAAATCTGTATAAGTTATATAGATATGAAAAACAGAAAACTCAGAATGTTTTATCAACGCATGACTACGTTGGTGCCTCAGAATAATGTGGCAGACGGTGGGTTTCCACCGTGGCACATAAAGAAAAAAAAATGCATTGTTGTTGTCCACTCAAATGATCAACAAACAGTCTGACAAACCAAGAATGAGGCACACCACGAATAACATAGTGTTCTAATTTCTGTAAGATTATGTTATGGTCCAGGGAGTCAAACGCTCTGCTCAGATAAATGTATGGGCAAGGGAATTTCTTTCTTTCCAGGGGATAAAATGACTGGTTCCAACGTGTGTAACATAATTGTTGTTTCGGTCAAAAAGGAAGGCCGAAAACCATTGTTCTCTTAAGACAAGATATGTTTCGGCCAAATAATTGTACAAACGTTTATGTACAATGGGTTAAATTATTTTGGATGGATTTGGCACAAAAACCTTATGTATCATTCCTCTTGTAAACCGGAATTACCTTTGCAAGTTTGAGGGAGTATGGAACCTTACCTAAAATATCTATTGATTCAATATGAAAGCCAGGAGACGAGTAATATGAAAAAAAAAATGTTTTACAGAATTCAAGCTAAGACCGTCGTGACCACATGAAATCTTACAATTTGTGTCTTTCCAAATTTTGAATAATTCCGGCTCAGTGGTAGGACAAAAAAAAAAAAGAAATTGATGTTTTAGAGCACAAATAATCTCTAAAGTGAATCGGAAAACTTTGATGTGCTTTGAGATTGAGATTCCTATATTCGGAAAATAATGGTTGAAAACATTTGCTATTTCTTTATGATTTTAATTAATTTTTTTTTATTACAAAGTTCAAGGAAAGTTGGCAGTTCAGATTTGCTTCTTCTCCCCAAAATCTCCTTTAATTTTTTTTCAGGTTTTACAGAGAATTGATTAATTTCTTTCAATCAAGTTTGCAAAATAGAGCCGTTTAGATTCACGTATAATCATATTCGTTTGTTTCTTTATCGTTTGTACACTACTTCATTCTTACGTGAATGAGCAGGAATATGTTTGTAATAATAATGCCTTTGCCTTTTACTTACTCACTTTAGCTTTCTTTTTGTTACCCAAAGCTTTTTTTATAGTCTCTTTTTCTCTCTTTTTAAGCGGTGCGCGCTGAATTTGAATATGTTTATCACAAATCTTAGTAAAAAGTCTCAAGAAAAATATCACACGAGGGGTTATCATCACTGCCATTTTCAATAAATGACTAGTTGACTGAGCTCAACTAACAAGTGAGGTCTTTTATATCATTGATTATACAAACTTACACAACCCTCTGCATGCTTCATTACCTACCTGTCCAAGGATATGTGTATGAAATTTTAGCACATTTGACTAATTGGCACAAGGGCTAATCGGTTTTAGGGTTATCTTTTGTACAACAACACAAAATTTTATTTTCCACCAACGACGAATATACAATATGAAATTAATGAGCTCGTGTAGTATACGCAGCACAATAATTTGCATTTGTTTTTGTTTGATAGTTATTAAACATACCCAATTTGAGAATATGACATGCAATTATTCATGACACTGTTATATTTTTTTCTTGTAATTTCATAACCAAGATTGTTTGAAAACAGTTCTCAGAATAACTACTACTCATTTCAACACCTATATGCAACTACAACACTGACAGTATTACGAGCATCCATCTTACGTGAGGACGTCAATTTTCGGATTATAGAGAATTAAAAAAAATGTCATTGCTGATGTTTTGTAACTAAGAAATTCTAAGTTTTTAATCACATTCATAGTTAAACCTCTCAGCACACAGAGAAAATGTTCGCTCAAGGTCAGCATTGTCTAAATGTCTTGAAAAAATCTTGAATTCGTTCATTACGTCAAAATAGACGGCTACTTAAGTATGATGATGGATGACCAGCATGTTGGCTATAGCAGATTTGGTTTGTGTTGTTGGGACATCAAATCGCTGGTTTAGTTTCGCGTTGAAATTTGATTTTTATATGTGACCGTGCATCACAAAACGAACAAAAAGTCGCACCCATTGATTTTACGTGAAGGCTCAAAAAAGGTCAATGGGTCAACAGAGTCAATTTTGAGTTTTTCATATTTTCTGAAAGAGCTATCCTTCTTCTACACTGTTCTTTAGTTTGGGATCATAACATGGATGGGAAAGTGTGTTTTCAGCAGATTTGCTACAACCTTTCTTTTTTTTTTTTTTTTTTTTAGGGAGAGTAGGCCTGCAATGATCAGGTATACGTTTTAGAGGCCCCTTTTCATTATTTTCTTAAAATCCTTTGCACACTCTTTACTTTCAAGTGTAATGACTTGTGAAAGGATAAAGTTACTGCTTTGAAAGTTGGCATTGATCATGAACATAATGTGTTGATAGAACATACTCAATTTCAGCTTAATCTGATAATGTCTTCATTGTAGTTACTCCGGATATTTACATCTTGCGTTTTGTCCCGTTCACCGCACAGCTATAGCACGGCTTGCTTTACCCTGTGCTCCAGAGCCTCTTTTCTCAGTTCCCACTTTTCCAGAGTGTGTGCTTTCTTTCCAGTATTTGGATATGTTATGGGAGTCCATTTTAATTGAGTTCTACATCATTCTAAAGCTTTCAGTCTGTTCTTACAGAGTCTGCCCTAACTAAAAAAACCATTTTTTGTTGGTTTTGTGGTGCAGGGTCACATACCAAGATACTATAAAAGAGTTGTGGCCATGATATTTTTGTTAAGGTCACATGAATGAGATCAATTAGCAAGCATACCGTCGCTGTTTACACCAGACTTTTATATTGCTATGCGACTTTAATCAAGACTAGTTTTTTTGATATTGAGTAGAGCAAGACTTAGTGTGATTACAAGATGTTCTAAACAGGATATCCCTAATAAAGAAAGAGTCTAATATGAATCGTAATCGGATGAGTTTTACAGATTAATGACATCTGTTTTACGAGAAATATCGACATAAGTTACATACATTTCTTTTTTTTAATATATACCCTCAGCAAAAAACAAAAGAAAGTAGACCCTTTTTCAAGCTCATATTTCTCATAGAATATTAGGCTAAATATTAATGCTTTGACCATGTTAAATTCAACTTAATTGGCTGTGAACTTTGTAGGTCAGTAAAAATTGAAGCTTTATGCATGAGTGAACACATTCGTTTTTTCTCATTTAAGGCACAAAAGTAAAAAAAAAAAATGCAAAAATGGACAATTTCTTATTCATGCGTAGGTGCTGTAACAATGAGAACAAACGACATATACAACACAATAGGAAACAGAAATTAATATGGGAATTTACCCATTGATCTCTTTAATTTTTT
This sequence comes from Diadema setosum, assembly GCF_964275005.1. Classification (NCBI taxonomy): domain Eukaryota; kingdom Metazoa; phylum Echinodermata; class Echinoidea; order Diadematoida; family Diadematidae; genus Diadema; species Diadema setosum. The sequence goes on from NC_092690.1 coordinate 33,476,292, forward strand.
TGCAGCCCCCAAAGATGAAAAAAAAGTAAAAAAAATAACAGATAGAATAAAGAACCTTCTGTCAAGTCCAAATTCAGATGACATTAGAAAAGAGACAATATCAAAAAAATGGTAAGAATTTGAAATTTTATTTCGAATCACAGTAAAAACATAACTGGTTCTTGAATTTGTCTTATGAATTTTTAAAACATTTAAATAGAATAATGAAATAAAAGAAAATCCATTTAATCACTGTTGCATCTTACTCTCTTTTACATTTGAATTTAACCTGACAGAAAAAAAATCTTTTTTTTTCTTTAGTTTCCTACTTTGTTCTTGTTTGAGGATATAAAGAGATACAAGGAAACAAAGACTTACTTTTTGCTTTATATACATGTTTCTAATTGTGTTGAATTTGTCTTTTGTTACCATTGCTATCTTGAAGGGCATTTGCAAAATGAATCGCTACATGTAAAATTGTGCAATTTTCTCTTTTGTGCCTTGGACGACAAAAATTAATGTGTTCAGTCATGCGTAAAAATTCACTTTGTATTAACCTACCACGCCGACAGCCAATGAAATAACCTTTAATAAGGTATATGACACAAAGATTTTTATCAAGATCTTCTATGAGAAATATGCACTTGGAAAAGTGTTTACTTTCTTGATTTTTTGTTTTTCTGCTGAGTGTAAATCACGCATTGTTGCCCCCTCCCCTTTCTAAGTACCCATTTTAGTGTGAGAGGACAATATTGTCAACAACTCATTGTTATCTAAGCATGTGCGTGTACATGTACAATACACATCTCTTTGAAACATTGCCCAAATTGCCCTACTATGTTTTTTGGTTTGTTTTGTTGTTGTTTTTTTCTCAGAGTTGTATACTATACCCTATACTACAGCATGTTTATCTACATTAAGTAAGTAAAGTAAATTAAGAGTCAAGGCAGAGAGCAGAAATGATAAATCCTCCATCACACAGGATTAAGCTGTTTATAAATTACATTGGGCCTGGAACATCATAGTTGAAACAAAGACACTCTTGACCCAATCATCTGAGCAGTCATTCCACGCGACATACTCCCTGGAAACAGCAGCCTCTTATAAAACCCTCTACTATCTCTACTAGTTTCTCTTTAAATGATACTATTGATAATAAATATGGTTGTTTATTGAGACGAAGAATCACTCATGAAAATATAGCCAGTCTAGGTGCTAGTTTATACATGATAGACTGGTCTTGTATCTTTTATACAAATGATGTAAATTTGTCTTTTGAATATCTTATGCAAAAGTTTCTTCGACTCTTGGATATCCATATTCCAAAACGTAGACAAAAACAATCTGATTATAAAAAAAAATACCTAGGCTCCCATGGATCTCTAAATCACTTTTACGTTCAATAAACAGAAAGAATAATTTGTATTATAAATTTAAAATGAAACCTACTGAGCAATCGAAACTTAAATATACTAGTTATAAAAATACGTTGACGAAAATTATCCGTATAGAAAAGAGAAAATATTATACCAAGCAGTTATATTTGTATAGGCACGATATGCAAAACACATGGAAGGTTTTAAAGCAAGCAATGAATATATCAAATGATAAATGTCATATTACTAAAATTAGGTTTGAAGATGAAATCATTGAAGATTCTCATCAGATTTGTAATATTTTGAATAATCATTTTTCTTTAATCGGGGAAAATCTTGCAAGCAATTTACCCCATTCAACGAAACATTTTTCTGAATTTTTAGGTCCACCAAATTCTAGTTCAATGTTTCTTAGTCCAACATATAAGCAGGAGATAATTAAAGGGGAAGGCTAGTAACTGATCAGTGGGAATCAGTGGAAATGCTGGGAGATGATTGTTCCAATCCTTATGGGATTCATTCAAGAGTTCATTGTATATCTATTGTTGTGTGAAAATGATTTGCTTCAGAACGGTCTCATATACAAGTAATATGCAGATTAATGCTCCGTCACTGACCAGGGACGCTTACCTGGAAGCATTAAACTGCACATTACTTGAATATGAGACCATTCTGAAGCAAATCATTTTCACACGACAATAGATACACAATGAACTCTTGAATGAATCCCATAAGGATTGGAACAATCATCTCCCAGCATTTCCACTGATTCCCACTGATCAGTTACTAGCCTTCCCCTTTAATATTGTTTCAGATTTTAGTTCTTAAAAAAAGTGCTGGACATGATGACATCAGTAATTTTCTTTTGAAGGGGGTAATATCAATATTCAATTGCGGATCCTTTAGCTCACATATTCAACTTATCTCTTTCCAATGGCATTGTCCCTGAGAGCATGAAAATAGCAAAAGTCATTCCCTTGTTTAAAAAAGGCGACAAATTAGATGTTAATAATTACAGACCGATTTCTTTGTTATGTACATTGTCCAAAATTCTTGAAAAAATCGTTCATAAAAGAACTATTACTTTTTTACAATTCAATCATATACTTTCAAATTTTCAGTTCGGATTTAGAGAAAAACGCAGCACAACACATGCATTATTAAGTTTTGTAGAAAAAGTGGCACAGGCTATTGACAGATCTTCGCATCTAATAGGTTTGTTCCTGGACTTCTCCAAGGCCTTCGACACCATTAATCATGATATTTTACTTGATAAATTACATCAGTGCGTGGGAAGGCCTTGGAGTGGTTCAGGAGCTACCTCATGAACAGGAAGCAATATGTCTCTTTGAATGGGTATAATTCACAAATGTTAAATATCAAATGTGGGGTCCCACAGGGAAGTTTATTAGGTCCGCTTTTTTTTCTCGTTTGTATAAATGATTTTTGTAGGTCATTAGATGTTCTTTCCTTTATTCTCTTTGCGGATGACTCAAATTTATTTTTTCGCACAATAAACCTCTTACTCTTGTAAATACAATAAACTCTGAATTAGAAAATGTCACCCAATGGATAAAGGCAAATAAATTATCTCTCAATCTTCAAAAAACAAAATATATGTTTTTTAGCAACTCTATAGAGAAACCACCTGTTGACGTTGTTTTTGATGGGACTTCACTGGAAATTGTTTCCCATATCAAATTTCTGGGAATAACAGTTGATAATAAGCTTTCATGGAAATTCCTCATTGATAGTATATTATGTAAAATTATTTCAAGAAATATTGGTATAATCAACAAGGTTAAATTTTGTCTTCCTTTGTCGTCCCTTATTACATTATATTCATCTCTCATATTGCCGTACTTAAATTATGGTATTCTTGCTTGGGGAAATACATATCAAACATTCTTAGATAAATTACTTTTATTGCAAAAGAAGTCACTCCGTATTATATGTCATACTGCATTGCTGTCTCATACCGACCCGTTATTTTTTGAAAACAAAATATTGAAAATCAAGGATTTGTATCTGTATAACCTAGGACAATTTATGTTTAATTATGATAAAAAAAATCTTCCAAATATATTTGAAACAATGTTTCCAAGAAATCAGTCCGGTCACAATTACCCAACAAGGCGTTCGAATGAGTTTCATTTGCCCTTTTTCAGAACTCTGCTGGCTCAGAACACCTTTATTTACGATGGGCCAAAGTTTTGGAACTCACTTCCTAATGATATTGTAACAGCACGAACTTTGAATTCTTTCAAGAATAAATTGAAATTATTTTTATTGGAATCTTATAACATATTACCGGACTAGGTTTGTTTCATTAACTCAATTAAGTTATCACTTATCTTATATATATATATATATATGCATCAATCATTACACATCAACTACTTTCTATCATGAGAGTAAAATAATCTGTCGAATATAAGTTCTCCTTAAATATGACAGTCATCGAACAATTCATCATTGTGTCTATTCTCTGTTTCCTTTGTTTTTAATATGTCCGCTCTTTTGTAGTTTTTCGGGTATATGTACCCAATCCTTATATTCACAATATCATTCAAGGGTGCGTCTTATTACTCCTACACATCTTGGAAATCTGTTTGCTTGTGTCCACGATGGCGTGTGCTGCAGTTTCATTTTCTTTTGTTTCTCTTTTCTCTTTTTTTCGTTCTTTCCTGTTATTTCATTTCATCTCAGTTGACATTGGTTTCTTTGATTTTGTTTCATATATTTGTTTGTAGTTTCATGAAGCCATTATTTGCTTTTTATGTATTTCTGAGGGTCCCATATCGTACAAGCTTGGCTTTTTATTGGGACCCTCCATTTCCATTCCCATCCGTGTAATATGCATATGTATATACCTTATAAATGCAATTATGTTGTTAATCATCATCACATGTATCTTGTTGATGTACATTTATCGAAATTACTACAAATTTGTTTTGTTTATGCATTGAACATAATTTCTCCTGTTTATTTAATGGAAATGAAAAATAAAGTTGAACTAAGTTGAACTAAAAAAAAAAATGTATTCTTGCACTATCTCTAACTTTTCTAAACTTCAACGTAAGTTAAGTATTGCCTGACAACAAAAAAATTCACCATTGATTTTTGTTTTTATTCTCAGTTCGAAGACTCGAATTATAAGTAGTTTTGTTACACGTTTAATATGTTGTTTGGTATACCTCACTACAGTGTGCTCATGTATAGCTGGTCTCCAGGTATTACAATTGATCATTACTGAGTGGAGCATTCGGGGCACATATCTCCTCGATTTGGTTGTGACAGATGTAGCAAAGGACTTGAATTTGTCCTTTCTGTTTTATATCTATTTCCTTGTATCCGCCATCTGTGTATTATATAAGCCCGCTTGGTTTAATTCGAGCTGCGCATGAAAGTAATTCAGAGGAGGAATATACAGTTGGTTATCATATTACATGTTTTGAAACTGTAGCAATCATAGTGGTAGCTCCCAAGCTGCAAAGATGTCTTTGATTTTCTTCTTTAGCACATCCCTGTAAATATACTTCAAGCCACATGGATACTGCCTGCCTTGACGTATATATACCAAAGATAATTTTGTTGATATTTTATCCTGTCTGCTTCATTGTAAAATTCCATGTGTTATCATCTTACAATGTGTTTGGATATCTGTAATTGTGGTTACCTTATTTAAATGAAAAAAAAAGTTCACCTGTTAGTATGATATGTTCAGGGGTTATATCAATGTTTTGTTATTTGAAATATTCATTCAAGGTGCAGTGATTTCTATCTATTAATGCAGTCAGCGAATTCTTAAATTGATGCGCTGTACTTCATTTTAATTTTAGTCTCTCATAATGTATTCACAGAAGCGAATTATTTCCTCCCTTAACATTCCATGCATATATATTGTATAGAGGAGCATTATGCTTGGTCTCAAAGCGATGCATTTCATTGGAAACATTGTATAATAGCATTGATATCGGCGGCTCTGATAATGTGTATTTCATGACATTCGTGTATGATTTTTTTTTCGGCCCTCTATTCATTTCATAGGAGATCTATATGTACGCGCAATGGTGCTTTGTTGGTTTTCTTTGTCTTATGCTAATGCGTTGTGGAATCATAGTGGACAATAAATATTTTGAATAAACAAGTCCACTCTTTTCCTCGCAATTTGAAATATAAGTCATTGCTTTGTGTCTCCCTTTTACACCGTCTCTTCAAGTGTTTGAACCAGGCGTGGGGCAAACATTGTGTATGTTTGGTATCATACTGATAATCCATTGAGTGGACACACTTGGTCCGTGACAATATCAAATTACCATAAATGCGCATTAAGTTTTATATGTAATATCAACGGAGTAATTTATCATGACAAAACACTGTACTTTTCGTATATCTTACTTTGTAATATGTGGTTTTATTACTTCGTCAATAATGATGCGCGGATAATGTTGCGTGGTATTTTCTCTGGAGCAATGATACCAGATATTTAATTTCCTTGTGACAATATTTAAGCGATTTAAGTGAAGATGTACGAAGAAACATAAGTACAATCTGAAATTGCTCATTCGACGACCTGCATTGACTACATGTCAACAATTCCGCATCTTTTATTCAAACATGCTTGAGATGGAGATGGAAGATAGTAGGTGTCATTCTTCGTCCTTGCTGCGTGCAGCCCTAACAATGAAACTAGAGAATTCTAACGGATGAATCGAGAACTGTATCAGTAATTCTAGTCAAGTGGATTTCATATGTGTGTATTGGAGGAGTAACATTTCACGTCCTTTTCGGGACGTTTCTTCAGGCCGGCTGATCTTTGGCGACAATTCATTGTTGATCCTTGAATTTCGGAGAAATCTTCCGAACTGCTAAATTGTAGGCTACGGCAAGGTTGTGTCCCAAGACCCCCCCCCCCCGCCTCTTCCGTTTAGGGATGGCTCCGCCCTAGGCTTTTAACGTTGGTAGCCTCTTTGTCTCCCCTCTAGCGCGAATCACCGTGCCTCACGATCTAAGATGACAACATCCTTATTGTAAAAGGTGTAGTTACTACTGTTCAGATAGGAGTATACGGCAGAAAAGACTGCTTTGTTGTAAATATCCTCTGTACAGCTCTTCACACTTGTCATTATTGCATTGAATGGCATAGGCCATGCTATTTTTATTGGTCCTTCGGAGTTTTATCCTTAAGATGGGCTATCTTCTGTCGCAATGTGTTGGTAGGCTTGAAAGATCACAAGGGCACATACGTGGACAGGTGAGATATGTTATTGTCCCTCCCTCCTCTAATCGAATGTCCTTGCTTTTTTAACAACAAAATCGTCAGTGTTGTTGATGTGGTGGTCAGGCTTCCCAGGAAGTGATCCTGTCTGTATGCAAGATGTTTTGCTGCATTGTATATGACGGACTCTTATTGGTCAACAACCAATTCTGCCCCCGATTGCCGCCGAAGATCAGTCGGCCTGATGAAGCGTCCCGGGAGAGGACGTGAAACGTCACTGCGCCAAAACACAAGCAAGTCCAGCTGACTAGATTTATACTGATCTAGTTCAGGATATACTTTACTTGGATGACTGAGATCATTCACAGACATGCAGAGTTAATGACATCTTCACAATCTAGATGAATGAATGTTTTAATCCATTACCAAAAAAAAAAAAAAATCGGGGTTGTAAGATTAATTCTTGAATTGTAGAAAAAATGTATCAATCTTTGTGTTGATTTCAAATCATAACTCACCTAAATAGAATGTTCGGGCAATTTGCCAATAACCGCACTTTCTCAGTGACTTGGATAGCGCTGTCCTGGGCTGATAAACCGAGGATGACTTGATTTGATTTTCATACTGTAGTCGTATTACTTCATTTGTTCCCTTTTTGTTTTCTTTTGAAGAACGGTCAACTTGGAACTGGCTTAAGCGATGTATGCTGTAACCCAAGACTCGGGCGAATGGGTAGACATCTGTCATGAGTAGGCGCATGGCCAGTCGATGAATCTCAGCTTTGAAGATTTTGCTGCACTTTTTTTCCACAAGAAGCTCCTCTGTGAACAATCAAACATGTGAAAACAAACCTGTATGTGTATGAGGTACAAAAATGCCGCAGTTTCATGGAAATCCAGATAGCTTCGCATAACGCTTTACCAGCCAGCACTTTAGTTCTCGCTCCTTTATTTATCCGTTCACAAAGGAAGAAGATTTCTCACAAATTTACAGTCTGCTTGAAGATTTTGGGAAACAATAATCAACATTTTTTTTTTTTTTTTTTTTTTGGGGGGGGGGTCAACAAAAGGTTTTAATTACGACTGTTATTGGGGAAAGTTTATGCGTATTTTCTCGCTAAACGTTTATTCACAGGGCTCGCCTAGTACCTCCTTGGTGCTACATACGTTGATGAAAATTCAATAGCAGTGCACCAGATATATTCGTCAGTGAAAGGTACAGGTAAAATACGTGAGCTCCCTGATTTTTTCAAAACCCCTGATATTTTTCGACACCTGACGTGCAGCGTACAGTGGCCTACCTGATTGTATGCGTCAACAATCGTGATAAAGAAAACACATGCTTACATACTCTGGCGATAGTCAACAATAACTAGATTGTTAAGCACTCGAGTTTTAAAACAAGAATCCATTAACTTGCTTGATTGCAATTGACAGTGTCTTATCAGCCTTGTGGTGACGAAGATAATTTTTTTTTCTCGTATAACAACAGCAAAAAAGATTTCTTTGGGAGAGGAGAGAGAAAAAAAACCAACAAACAAACATACAATGCTATATGCAAGGTTTGTGATTTTACCGAAGCCAAAGAACATACTTCAGTTGAGTCAAGCGAGTGGTTATTCCCTGCCTCTAAAATTCTCATTAGATACAGATGATTTGACCATTAAAGAAAAAAAAAAAGAAAGTTACGGTACGCATGGAATACTCCAATCCCCCCCCCCCCCCCAAAAAAAAAAAAAAAAACTGTCGAAAGTGGGATTCTTTGGACCCTTAAATTCTGCTTTCAGATGCCATGTCTAACTTTATAAGGAGATACATTAGACGAAAAAAAAAAGGTTATAATAAATAACTCAAAGGTATTAACTCTAAGCTTACATATGCAGCAGTGCAATAATTTCCAGTGTCAATATGAATAAACCATGTTTAAGATATAGATTACTTCGTAGGCTCATGGATGTGTACTGTTTGGCAATTGTGACGAGAAGACTGGAAAACCTTACCATTACGTGACAACATGCTTTTAATCAATGTAATGTTATGCGTCTTCATCATAATCCTTGCAAGGTGTTAAAGTCACGACACAGGCTTGAACACCAAAAATTTGAAAGGCGCTGTTACCAGAAAGAGATAACTATTAGAATAATTTATAGCACGTTGAATATTTACCATTATTTTGGATTCTGTAACTGCTTACTAATGATAAAACGAATACATTAGAATATTCTATATTCAGTATTCCTGTATTACAATTTTCTATAAGTTCCAAGGACAAAAACTGTACAGTCAAAACAAGAAGAAAAATATAAATGGTTCTTCATTCTTAATTCAATGACGCAAAGACCTGCAAGGATATTGCAGATAGAAATTGCTTTGCGGTTGATATAGTTGAACAGCTGTGTGCTGATTTGATTTGATTTGATTTGATTTGATTTGATTTATTCTCTGTATGCCATTTTTTTTCAAATTCATCAATTTTCTGCAATTTCATTAACTTTGTACAAAAAAGTAGTGTAAACACTTTCAACAATTATCATCATTTTCATCAATTATACACTACATCTGTAATATAATTACATGAGTTACATCTTAATTTGCGTACAGGACGATTGCCAAGATAAGCACAGAGCTTGACCTTTTGGCAACCGATAACGAATATCATTACAATGAAGAAAAAACAAGAGGGTCGAACATGATGCTCGTGGACAATGATTAAGTTTCATTTTCTTTATTTTATAAGCAAAAGGAATACATCCTTAATTTTTATGACTGAGTGACCTTTGTTTGATATTGTTACGTATTGTCCCTATTACCCCTTTTGAAGTGTTCTACGTTATTTCAGTTGAAAATTGAAGGGGTCGGTGCATTATAGTGCTAACCCACACAATGTTCATTTTGAGATAATCGCTTTTTAAAGTTTGAAAGAATCCATAAATCAGGTCAGTGACTCATGAAGGCCAATTTTTTCGTATATGAACCTTTACATACTCAAGATTGTATAGTGTTTTGGGGAAATTTACTACCCTGTTATTTTGGTGGATTCAAGAGGATTTTTCAAGTCACATTTTGAATTTGTGGCTTAGCACTTTAATGCAGCCAAATCCGTCGTGTATACAAATACTCTTTATTTTTTGAAAACTCACAAAATATCAATATCTCTTTGCTAAAAATGGAAAATTAATGTTATATTTGAGTTTCCCTCCTTTGTGACGTGAAATTAAAATAAGATATAATTGTTTTTAACTGTCTGTATTGTATAATCTCTTTGAATTATGAAGACAAATTTTGCATATATTTCAGACGCACACACGCGCACATAATCATATACGCATAAAGACATCTTGAAATGTGGATATGAAACAATTTCAACAATTCAAGTTTTAAAAGACAAAGCATTCAGTGTCATACAAAATAATAATATGATTTGTTGGGGGGGGGAAGGGGTAATATCTCATTGAGGATTTTACATCTTCCGTGTACTTAAAAACAGGGAAAGAGTCCCTTCTTCAGCATTATGCATATAACGCATTTTGAATAGAGTATAGATCAGAGAAAATAAAGTAAAATGGTACATATCAACATTATTCCAGAGATTATCATGTCTTTTGTTAAAGGGAATAAAATACCATAAAGTAGACATTAAGGCCTTGTTTAGCTAGATTGGTTTTCTTGTTTAGGGTTTCAAAATCACCAATGTACTCTAAAATCCTTCTTTGTATGACAACGAATTTACCAAAAAATAGTGTTGCATGAAAATTGTGACTGCACATGCCTCAATGAATCCTCCTCCCCCATGTTCGTTGGTAAATGCAGGCTGTTTGAAATTATGCAGGAAAGTTCTTAATACAAAATGAATGACTAACTCTTAATGGCCCAAAATCCATAAAAAGAACATTTTTAAAAATTGGGAAAAAATCTCTTTGGAAGTCTGAACACTTATAGATTTCGTATATTCGCACAGACCATACATGCAGAAATACAATGTGCCGAATAAGACCAAAATAGTCTACGTATTATACCACGTTGGTGTGTTTATACAAATACATCATTACCCCACATGCACGTTTTCAGACTACATTTGGGTCATGAAGATCATTTAGGAACAAGAAAAAAATGTTCTCATGTCAAAGCTGTTACGGTGACAAAAACATACACGAAAAAGTGAAAAATCTATATGCTTTCAATAGTTTTATCGATCACAAATCTCCAAATTAATTTGAAGGAACCTTTCTTTTTTGTAAATTAATCTTTTAAGCAACCCTGTGAAAAAAAAAAACTCTGAAATTTGTAACAGAATACAGCAAATACATTTTCTTTCCAACATGGAGACTTCTTCATAAAAATGCATGATAAATACCGAGCTTAAAGGGTAAATTCAGTAGTGGAAAAAAGGGAGCTATTGACTCACAAAATTAAATTACGTTAAAAAAAAAACACTATACTATCAGCATTGATGCTTTAAAGTCCGCTTTGATTGCTTTCACCTATTATTGATTTAAGTTGAGAAACCGTATAGAGGTATCAACAACAAGGAACTATGAATTTTATACGTCAGCGTTAGATTTGAAAAATAATGTTTGCAGTTATATCATAAATGTAACATCCTTTCAAAGGATGTTAAACATGTAAGTATCGTGTCTCGGTTATGTAAGAAACTACAGGGAAGCACAACTGTATTGACAGCGGCAGGAATTTTTTTTTTTTTGAAAATTTGAGGTAAATTAATCGATATTAAGAATGCATTTTGTTTTCATCTATTTTCTACTGTCTATGGCTAATCCCCCTAAATATGGCTGTGAAAGCATAGCAAACTTGCATTTTATTCAAAAGAAGTTACAAATTAATCAATGACAATTTCAAATGTTGTTTCACTAGTGATCTAACTCTGTAAGAATTACAAACAGATAAGGCACATGTCCAAACATCCAGCTATCCGTACATTTTTTTTTTTTTTTGTACCCATATGAACGTTTTCAGATCACACTTGCATCGGGGAAAAAAATCATAAATGTAGAGACAATACACTTATTACAATAAGCCATTTCGATGAAAAAAACACACATAACAAATAAAGATTTATATTTTGAATATATTTCATCAGTTATTTAACGACTGATTAATTTTGAGGAAGCTTTCCTTTTGAAGCGAAATGTCAGCATGAATAAAGTGCTAACCCACTAATGAAACTTTAAGGTGCTGGGACAGACCATGAATGTTGATGAATTTTCTTATAGGTTATAATGCACAATGCTAAAATACTCCTAAAACCAGTGATTGTGGTATTTTTCTGATAAGTTCAACAAAAACAAAAAACTGGCGAAAAATGTCATGATCAGTAGAATTAGCATGAAAATAGTGCTAACCCCAACAGTACAAAAATTAACAAAAAATACTCATTAAATGCTTAAAATTTCATTAATGTTTATCTCATCTCCATTTTCATAACTGGCAGAAGAGTACAAGTTATGTTATGAATCAGAATCACTTATTTTTGTAGATGAAAAAGTTTCCTCACTGTTCAGATTTAGATATTTCTATGACACCCTTCTGTCTGCTACCATGGAGGTCGCCATCTTGAAAAGTGTGGCTTAGCATTATATTCCTGCCTATAAGATGTGATTAATTTTCGGGGCAAAAAGATGCCTGCATTAAAAACCCATTTATTGCTTAAATTTCAAGATGACATTTTTAGGGATTATAGAGCAGTGATTCAGGATGGTGTAAATGCATGTAACTCATTTTTCACCAAAGTGTGGGTTAACACTATAATGCACCGACCCCTTCAATTATTCGTTTATGGAATACATAGAATCCATAATCGGGACTACGTTTGGGAATAATGCTCCGTGTTCTTAAACTCAATCAGAGTGTACAAGACCAACAAAGAAAACCCAATTGGGTATATGAATATAAAAACGACCCAAGTCCATGGAGGATCATTTCGAGTAAACTAAAAAAAACAAAACCTCCATATATATAAGAATTATATAATTTAAATAGGATTTATAATTTACACACAAGATGAGTCCATGCATAAGCTACAATTTCCCATGTCAAACTGAATTTGGCCAAAAATTGGACTTTGGTCGTTCTTATATTCATATACTCAATTCCAAATAGAAGCTGGTTTACCGTATCTGGGATTCGTATTTTTCAGAAGATTCCTGATCCTCTCTCGCTGGTCTGATCTGCTTCCTCCGCTCTCTCTTTCCAGCGCCTGAACGATGCTCTTATCATCAACAGATCCTGGGTTATCAGGATTAAACTCTATGGCGATACTTCGCACCGCCTCGGAATCGGCATACTTCCTGATAAGTTTGATTTCCTCGATGGTTATGCCGTCAACTATATCAAACAACAACAACAACAACAACAACAACAAAACGATAGCGTAAGGAAAATTCTGAATCTGTTGCTTTTCATAATGTCATACCTGCAGCCAAACAACACTCATTTGGTGGATGATTCTATGGTGTTTTTCCTTTTCTTTTTGTTGTTCTTGTTGTTGCTTTGGTATTTTGACCTAGTCCCTGTTATTGACACGATAAATTATTATAATTTCATGGCTCGAGTCACTTGACTTGCAGTCACACGGAGTAAAAGACGAGGCATTATCCAATAAGTATCAACGTCATTTCTTTCCTACCTTGCAAAACAGACAACAAACAAACAAACAAACAAACAAACAAACAAACAAACAAACAAATAAAAACTAACCAAAAAAAAGTTAAAAATAATACAACTACTGAAACAAAACAAAAGAAAAACAAACAAACTTAAATCAAGGCTCGGCATTTTTCCGGAAGGTTATTGTGGAAAGATTTCCAAGGAACATACGCTATTGTACTTTTACAAACTCCTACTACTTATCTCCCTCTGACCCATTGTTTTCGCATTAAAAAAAAAACAACTAAAGATTAATGATATTCACACTTTCTAAACGGCATTTTGATTCATAAATGCACATTCAACCAACTTCCCCCGGTGTTCAGTGATTTCCTAATTCCTAATTGAGTATATGAATATAAGAACGACCCAAGTCCATGGAAGACCATTTCGAGTAAACTAAAAAAAAAAAAAAAAAAACTTCATATCTTTTTTATTTGACCAATAATATTCTATTTAACTGTAATGGGAAGGCAACATTGAATATACAAATTAGAACATATATTATCATGACAATTAACATTTACATTAATTGTGGAGAGGCCATTTTGTGTGGTGGACTTGGGTCGTTCTTTGATTCATATGGACTTGGGTCGTTATTTGATTCATAACATGATATTCTGCTATAGAGATGAGAGAAGGATGAGAGAGGGCGCTATTATATGAATGTAAGAATGACCCAAGTCCTTCATTCTTACATTAATATAAGATTTAACTCATTCATTTCAGGCACTTCCGGGGGTAATTGGGATTTATCATTTATACACAAGATGAGTCCATGCACAAGCTAGAATTTCTCATGTCAAACTGAATTTGGCCAAAAATTGGACTTGGGTCGTTCTTATATTCAGGTCTTCAATCTCAATATTCATTCCTACCTAACTCGGCATTCATCTGATTATCATTTGAAAAAAAACAACAACAACAACAAGAATTGTTTTAGCACAGAAATCCTTAAAACGTCACGGCTATGTGTCAGGAGAGAAATTTATCTTTGATTTTGCCAGTGAAGTAAAATCGAATTTGTTTGAGTTTGCAAAGATTTAGAGTTTTAAAGCTGTCCTAGAAAGCCACTAGGTCAAACTGCGAGAAAGTGACTGTCTGGAAATTCACATTATATGAGACAAAGTAAAAGTAAAAGAATAAACTGGCATAGCAACAGCATGTCTAAATCAGTCAAATTCAGACAGGGCAGTCACATGAAATGAGACAAAGCAAAAGTTAAAGAAATAGCATGGCAACAGCGTGCCCGGTTTGCAGTATTATGTATTAACTCAGAGTATAGAAATTGAGTGAATAGAGGTGTTATGTAATAGCTCCCATCCAGGTGGTGGCTAGGAATGTTCTCTAGCTCGGTCGAGACTCAGCTATGTCAGTGTCACTAGGGTGTTGGTTGTAATTTATTGTTCACAAGTTCATGAGTAAAGATGTTATGTAACAGCGGTCTAGACGATGGCTAGACATATTGTGTACAGTTTCAATAGGGCTATATTTAAGCATGATGATTGGATGATTTCTTTAGTGTAGGAAAGGCATGAAAAAGCAAGTGTATGGGAGTGTAAGGGACTTTAGTGTTAATCTCTATGGCTAGGGGAGCTATTAAAAAGCTGAGTAATGTAGAGGATCGGGGAGAAACACTTTAATCGGACATCCAGCATAGATCTCCGCTTAGGTAGCAGTCGTTTTTCTAGGGGTTTTCCACGTCGGTGAGATGCGAGCTCCAGCTGCCGATATGAACTGAACTTTGATAGTTATTAGCCGAATTTTGGGTACGGAGCTCAATCTCCATTTGATGCTCGCCGTCGCGTAAGCTCGGGCATCGCGGGTCAAGGCAGGAGTCTGCGTGGTAGCAGGGACTAGTGAAGGCCGAGGATCTGAGAGGACCGCCGATCGGGTAGCATCTAGCTGAGTGGCCAAGTCAAAGGGGTGCTTCCAAGAGACAGGCCAAGCGACTGTGCCGAGGTCGACGACGAGGGCATCGGGCATCGATGACGACTGAGCCGAGCTGAGGGGATCACCGGTTCAAATCACCCAAGATAACCCAGTTATGTTATTATTGTCAATATAATAACTGTTTCGTATGTTTGATCGGAAACATTACCTCAGTGCGAATCGTGCGAGTAGGTCGCCTTATGTGACAGTTTGGTTGAAGTTTTTCTCCCCAAGGTTATGCCCTTGGTGTTGCCTATTAGAGGCACATGTGTGATGTGGATTCGGGTATTGTTGTTCCTTCCTCTATACGCAACTGTGCTAATTCTATTTCATAATACACCCGTGTCTGATTTGCGTGATACAGGTTGTAGTACGTGCGTGGTGAAAGAGAAATTGGTTAGAAATGACCAATTAACAGGTCAACATCAGGCAGTGAGGTTAATTGACGGTACGGTGAGGCGTTTTCCCGTGGCTAAGGTAGCTGTTGACTCGCCATATTTTGAAGGGGAAGTTGAAGCCGTGTGCATGCCTGATTGTTTGAGTGAGGTAGTTATCGGGAATGTAGAAGGGGCTCGTGAACCGAGTGACCCCAATCTACATTGGGTCCCAAAGAGTGTTGTGTCTGACCCGGATGTAGAGGTCATAACCCCGGATATGGGTCTAGAAAGTTCAAATGATAGTGTAGAACAGGACGTCGAGGTCGCAATCCCGGGTGAATTGGATGATACAGGGATGGCTGTTCAAACTCGTGCACAAAAGGTGAAGGATTCGAGGCCTAGTAAAGGTTTGACTGTTGCAGATCCTGTTGATAATGTGCGGTCGAGTGAATTTCTAAGGGAACAAAAAGATGATGAGTCGTTGCGCCCTCTATGGCAGAAAATAGGACAGGTTGAGAATTCCAAGTACAAGTTTGTGTGTGAACAGGGGTTTCTACTTAGGCAGAAAAAGGATGAAAGTAATCAGGGCATAGGTCCTAAATTGCTCGTAGTGCCTAAGCCTCGTAGGAACGAGACAATGCGAGTCGCACATGACTCACTCCTAGGTGGACACTTGGGTATCAACAATACTTTGTCTAAGATTCAGACTCAGTTCTGTTGGCCTGGGATGTCGGAGGATGTGGCTAAATTCTGTAGGTCATGTGATGAGTGCCAAAGGACTATTGACAAAGGTAGGGTGCCCAAGACTACCCTTGGTAGGGTCCCCCTCATTGGTGTCCCATTTCAACGCTTGCGATAGATCTTCTTAGTCCATTCATGCCGTCTGTTCGCAAACATACATACATCCTAACCATTGTAGATTATGCAACTAGGTATGTGGAGGCGATACCGTTGAAATCGATATCAACTGTTGACGTAGCCGAGGCGTTAGTTTCGGTGTACAGCCGGGTTGGCATTCCCAACGAAGTGATGTCGGATCTAGGGACACAGTTTGTGTCTGATTTGATGCGTGAGGTGTGTAGGTTGTTGTCAATAGGACAGTTGACAAGTTCTCGCTACCATCCTATGTGCAATAGCCTCGTCGAACGATACAATGCTGTGGTGAAATCAGCTCTGAAGCGGTTGTGTTCCGAAGAGCCACGTCAGTGGGATAGGTATCTTCCGGCGTTGTTGTTTGCTTTGCGAGAAGCACCGAGTTCGAGCCTGGGGTTTTCTCCGTTCGAGTTGTTGTATGGGAGACATGTTCGGGGGCCTTTGGATGTGCTCAGAGAACTGTGGACAGCGGAGAAACTAGATCCAGAGCTCAAGAGCGAGTATGAGTATGTGATAGAGTTGAGAGACAGGCTGGTCAAGTCATGGCGAATTGCACAAGATGCACTGAAGTACTCTGCAAAAAGGTACAAAGGGTATTATGACAGAAAGGCTAGGCCTAGGAAGTTGAATGTAGGGGATGACGTGCTCATTCTGTTGCCAACTGATCACAACAAGCTGCTGGTAAAGTGGCAAGGTCCTTACAAGATAGTGGGGGTCAAGTTTGACTATGACTATGTGGTTGATGTTGATGGTGTTGCCAAAACATATCACATCAATTTGTTGAAGAGGTACTATGGTCGACGTGAAGAGGTACCAGTGGCCAGTTGCTTTGTGGTTGAGAGGGTCGAAGGCAATGAGGAAGTTGTTGAGGTCATGGCTGACGAGGAAGATGTGGCAGAGGCTGGTTGTGATTGGAATAGGGAGATGCCTAGTATGCCCAGCGTAGTACAGATGGAGTTTGTTGACATGGTAACAGTAGATCCGGTCTTACAGGATAGTGAGAGGACTCAGGTGCAAAAGATCCTCTGTGAATATCAGGATATATTCACTGATATCCCGAAGAAGACAACCATATCTGAATGTGAAATCTCGTTGACGACTGAGCAACCAGTGCGATCTCCGCCTCATACGGTACCTCAGGCTATGGAAGAGGAGTTTAGCAAGGAAGTTGATTCCATGCTGAAGTTAGGAGTAATTGAGCCTTCTAACTCTCCATACGGTCATCCCATTGTGGTAGTCAAAAAGCCGGACGGCTCTAATCGGTTTTGTGTAGATTTCAGGCGGTTGAATAAGGTCACAGTCTTTGATCCAGAGCCCATGCCCAATACTCAGGAGCTATTTGCGTCGTTAGCCGACAGTAGGTACTTCACAAAACTAGACTTGACCAAAGGGTATTGGCAGATCCCAATGAGGAATGAAGATAAAGCAAAAACAGCTTTCATAACGCCTAAGGGACAATACCAATTCAAGTACATGCCGTTTGGGCTTGTGACAGCCAGTGCTCAATTCACTAGAATGATGAGGAAGGTACTAGATGGAATGTCGAATGTTGTGAATTATATCGATGATATTCTGATTCACACAGACACTTGGCAAGAGCATGTGGAGGTTCTAGATGAAGTCTTGCATAGACTGCGCGATGCCAATCTGGCAGCTAGGCCATCCAAATGCACCGTAGGTTCCCGTACCATAGAATTTCTAGGACACAAACTAGGAGAAGGTGTGATCCACACTAGCGATATGCTCACAGACAAAGTGCGCAAAGCTCCAAGGCCCAAGACGAAGAGACAGGTTAGGTAATTCCTAGGACTCTGTGGTACCTACAGAGACTACATACCCAATCATGCAGACATAGCCCTACCCCTTACTAACCTGACTCGCAAAGGTAGGCCTGGAGATGTTGTGTGGGGGCCTGAAGAGGAAAGTGCATTTGTCAAGCTGAAAGAGTGTCTTGCAAATCCTCCAGTGTTGCGGTTGCCCGATTTCGAGAAAACCTTTATGTTAAAGGCTGATGCTTCTGACAGTGGTCTGGGGGCGGTACTCATGCAGGAGCATGATGGGGATGAATTCCCGTTGGCCTATGCTAGCAAGAAACTCCTTCCTAGGGAGGAGAGATACTCCACGGTAGAAAAAGAATGTCTCGCTATTGTCTGGGCGGTCAGAAAGTTTGATTACTATCTGTTTGGGAGAGTGTTTGAGATCCACACTGACCACAAACCCCTCACGTACCTCCAAACAAAGAAGTCGACAAACAAGCGAATCATGAGGTGGAGTATGTGCCTACAGGAGCATAGGTTTCGCCTGGTGTCCATAAAGGGGTCCGAAAATAGGGCTGCTGACCTCATGAGTAGATTGCTGTAACTGTTTATAAATTATTGTTATGGTTTGCAATGGTTCTTGCTTTTCCATTACATGTTGACGAGGTAAAGCTCAAAAAAAAAAAAAAGAAGAAGAACATAAATGATGAAACACATATTTGTTGAGTTGTCGTGAATAAATTAATGCACATGTAATTGCAAGTGCTACAAAAAGCCTTTCTCTCTCTCATTTCTCTTACAGGATCAGCAATTCGCGATTAGGTGTAAAGGGATTAAGAGTAGGGAGTAATGCTTAAGGCTTAGTTAAATCTCACAGTATATGTATCCAGGTATACATGAGGTACTAGAATACTAGGCGTATTAAGAGGTAGCAGGTGTTAACCAGGTAGCAATATTACATTTCAGTAGATTTTCATCCAGATAAACATGTAAATAGCAACAATATTATCTGGTAAGGTTTGTGCAACATGGAAGTATCAGGAAATGAAAGCAAAGGTACACACAAACATATTCAGATATCTGAGCAGGAATATGGGATAGTAGAGATATTATTGCTAAAAGGTATCATTATTAGAGGCAATGAAGATTTTGTATATACAGGTTTGATGGTTCTATTTTAGTTATAGAAGACTTAAAGCTGATGCATTTGAAGATGTATTAAGTAAGCTATAAGGCCTTTATTAGGAATACCAACAGAGCAAAAGTTGGTTGTTAAAAGGCCTGGGAGATGATTATGAATTTGTGTCTTTTCAGAACAAGAATAGCAGAAGAGAAAAGGATAATGTAATGTATGATGCATATATGCTGTTGATATTGATGTCTATTAGTCTCTCTTTTGAACACATGCATATTGACATACACTGTGAATAGTATGTTGGTTGATTGAATAGCAGGTCTTATAGATTTCTTGTAGGATATAATTTTGATATCCCAATTATATCTTAAGGTGGGGGATATTGTCAGGAGAGAAATTTATCTTTGATTTTGCCAGTGAAGTAAAATCGAATTTGTTTGAGTTTGCAAAGATTTAGAGTTTTAAAGCTGTCCTAGAAAGCCACTAGGTCAAACTGCGAGAAAGTGACTGTCTGGAAATTCACATGATATGAGACAGAGTAAAAGTAAAAGAATAAACTGGCATAGCAACAGCATGTCTAAATCAGTCAAATTCAGACAGGGCAGTCACATGAAATGAGACAAAGCAAAAGTTAAAGAAATAGCATGGCAACAGCGTGCCCGGTTTGCAGTATTATGTATTAACTCAGAGTATAGAAATTGAGTGAATAGAGGTGTTATGTAATAGCTCCCATCCAGGTGGTGGCTAGGAATGTTCTCTAGCTCGGTCGAGACTCAGCTATTATATGTCAGTGTCACTAGGGTGTTGGTTGTAATTTATTGTTCACAAGTTCATGAGTAAAGATGTTATGTAACAGCGGTCTAGACGATGGCTAGACATGTGTACAGTTTCAATAGGGCTATATTTAAGCATGATGATTGGATGATTTCTTTAGTGTAGGAAAGGCATGAAAAAGCAAGTGTATGGGAGTGTAAGGGACTTTAGTGTTAATCTCTATGGCTAGGGGAGCTATTAAAAAGCTGAGTAATGTAGAGGATCGGGGAGAAACACTTTAATCAGACATCCAGCATAGATCTCCGCTTAGGCAGCAGTCGTTTTTCTGGGGGTTTTCCACGTCGGTGAGATGCGAGCTCCAGCTGCCGATATGAACTGAACTTTGATAGTTATTAGCCGAATTTTGGGTACGGAGCTCAATCTCCATTTGATGCTCGCCGTCGCTTAAGCTCGGGCATCGAGGGTCAAGGCAGGAGTCTGCGTGGTAGCAGGGACTAGTGAAGGCCGAGGATCTGAGAGGACCGCCGATCGGGTAGCATCTAGCTGAGTGGCCAGGTCAAAGGGGTGCTTCCAAGAGACAAGCCAAGCGACTGTGCCGAGGTCGACGACGAGGGCATCGGGCATCGATGACGACTGAGCCGAGCTGAGGGGATCACCGGTTCAAGTCACCCAAGATAACCCAGTTATGTATTTGTAATTTGTTTCCGACTATCTTTTATGCCCAATATATTGTTATATGCTGTGAACGAGAAAGCTACAAAGATTCGAAAGATTAAACTCGAACATGACTGCATGAAAACAGTTTGAATTTCCGTTCTTTCGGTGTCAGGGTAGCAGAGAGAAAAAAAAAGTCACTCACGTGACACCATGATGTTTGGATTTTTTTTTAACCCGAAAATCTTGACCAATGTAGAGCTATTCATCAATTTAAAAGACATCTTGAAGATATATTGTTAACTCAATATATGTCCAATATTGGAGCATGGTATTATTCATTATATTTCTTTGTTTTTAATTTTCACTTCTCCGAATCGAAAGTTCACAACAAACATAAACATTAACTCGTATTCACAACTTATTTTCTTACCAACACTTCACATTTTGCACAATGCACCGCTGCATTTTTTTTTTTTTGGCACGCAATGGTGACTTGTATATTATATTCCTACAATTCCGTATTGTTTAGACTATCATTTCTGCGGCCATTCTGTGGCGTCAAGCGTTTGCTAATGAGAAAGGTCTCCTGAATTTCTGTACATCAAGAGTTGCTTGATTTATCCTTGAACGATATACATCAGGATCCTATCTGTTGCCATACAACTATGCATACAGTAACGCAATAATTCTGCATCGTGTTAGGAAAAAAAAACAATGTGTTCAATTAGACATTGTATTTCATTTACGTTTGAAAGAAATTAAGAAATAAAATGAAATCAATTGTCATTCAACCCTGGACATCGACTGGATAGCAAATCAGAAATTTAGGTTTATTGTAACGATTTGACGAGAAGGCACAAAATCTGAAGGACCTGTCACACCTTTCCTAGTGAGCTACGCGTGTTTTTTAACACACAGGAGAAAGTTCTGCGGGCAGAGCTTCTGTGACCTGCGTGAGAGCGTACAAACCGATTCGTTTTAATTTACGAGCGACATGCGGGGTCTGCGAAATACTTGAGCAGGAGTTACCTACGAGGTGATGCCGCTATAAAGGGCCTCCTACTGGTGTTCTGCGTGTACCTCTGTGGGCAAACTAGGGCTACTCATCCGGAACAAATTTTGAACATACTCAAAGTCTTGTCACATTGTGTCTTTCGAGGCCTTGCCGGTTGCCTGTGGGGACAAATTTTTGCTACCCGGAGCTTCCCGCAGTTGGCCCGCACCTGACAGTACCTAACACGTATCTCGGCATCAGTTGCCTGGAGGTACGCATGCAAGTCCGATTTAGGAGGTCCGATGTAGGAGGCCAGAAGTTGTTGCGGGTCACAGGCAGTTGACCCGCTTGAAGTAGGCCTACAAAAAAAAGTAGGTTGCCTTTGGATCTTTGCCTATATGCGCTGTCATCTGCAGACATTCCACAAACATAATACTGATGTTTTACTGGCAGGGAACGGTGTCGATACTGCATATAGTTGGTCAGTTCTGGGAGCTATACGAGTAAATTGCGTGCATGCCGAGGGTGAGATACTGCCTTTCTACTGGTTAGTTGAGAGTCGGCTGTGGCCAAGATAATGACATTTTGTACGGGCTTCTGCCATACCACATTCCGTTCGACCTGCGTGAGAGCTGCTTTGAAACCGTTACAGCTGCGAAATGCACTCATAGTAGTTGCCCGCGAGGTGCTGCCTCTAAGGGCTTGTAGTGCCCACTAATGTCAAAATCGACCACTTATGTCAAAAACAACCACAAATGTCATAACACGTCGACGACAAATGTCATAACAACCACTAATGTCATAACACGTCGACGACAAATGTCATAATGACCACTAATGTCATAACACGTCGACGACAAATGTCAAAATCGGATTAACCACTGTCATAACACGTCGACGAAATATGTCATAATGACCACTAATGTCATAACACGTCGACGACAAATGTCAAAATCGGATTAACCACTAATGTCATAACACGTCGACGACAAATGTCAAAATTTCCATTTTTACTGCAAATGTCATAACACGTTGACGACAAATGTCAAAATCGGATTAACCACTAATGTCATAACACATCGACGACAAATGTCAAAATTTCCAAATTTTACTGCAAATGTCATAACGCGTTACAGGGGCATATCCAGGAATTCCGAGACCCTCCCCCCCCCCCCATTTTCTTATTTTTATTTCTGTTGCGTTAACAAAATATAGAGAGAGGGCACTAGAGGGGGATGCGCCCCCTCTCGATCCGCGATTGCGTCAAGCGCAAATGTCAAAATTGGGTTAATCACAAATGTCATAACGCGTCGACCACAAATGTCATACGTCACAGGGGCGGATCCAAGAATTCCGTAAAGGGGAAGTGCCTTTACAAACTCAAAGGCCAGCAAAACCCCTCCCCTTTCTTTTTCTTTTTTCTTTCTTTTGTTTTAACAAAAACAGAGACGAGGAGGGGCCGCAGCGCCCCCTCTAGATCCGCCACTGCGTCAACCACAAGTCAATGTCAAAACCCATCATTTGCATTACAGAGACGGATCCAGGAATTCCGTAAAGGGAGGCGCCTTTACAAAGTCAAAGGCTTCCACACCCCTTCCCCATTTTTTCTTTTTATTTATGTTGTTAAAAAAATAGAAGGGGGCACCATAAGGGGATGCGTGCCCTCTCCATCTATGATTGCGTTAACCACAAAAATATTAATGTCAAAACTCATTGCTTGCATTACTGGGGCGGATCCAGGAATTCCGTAAAGGGGAGGCGCCTTTACAAAATTAAAGCTGCCGTACCCCCTTCCCATCTTCCTCTTTTTAGTTTTATTGTTTTAACTGAAAGAGAGAGAGAGAGAGAGAGAGAGAGAAAGAGAAGGGGGGGCACCAGAGAGGATGCGCCCCCTTCTCGATCCGCGATTGCGTCAACCACAAATGTCAAAACTCATTGCTTGTAATACAGGGGCGGATCCAGGAATTGCGTAAAGGGGGGGGGGGGCACCTTTACATAATAAGCCTGGCGCATCCCCCCATCTTTTTGTTATTATTTATGTTGTTTTGAAGGGAGAAAAAGAGAGGGGGCACCAGAGGGGGATGCGCCCGTCTCGATCCGCGATTACGTCAACCACAAATGTCAAAACTCATTGCTTGCATTACAGGGGCGGATCCAGGATTTTCGTAAAGGGGAGGCGCCTTTACAAAATTAAAGCTTCCGCACCCCACCCCCATATTCCCCTTTTTAGTTTTATTGTTTTAACTAAAGAGAGAGAGAGAGAGGGGGGGGGAGGCACCAGAAGGGGATGCGCGCCCCCTTCTCGATCCGCGACTGTGTAAACCACAAATGTCAAAACGCATTGCTTGTAATACAGGGGCGGATACAGGAATTGCGTAAAAGGGGGGGGGGGCACCTTGACTAAAGCCTGGCACATCCCCATCTTTTTGTTATTATTCATGTTGTTTTGAAGAATTTTTTTTCCTTTTATTTATGTTGTTTTTTAAGGGGGGCACCAGAGGGGGATGCGCCGTCTCGATCCGCGATTGCGTCTACCACAAATGTCAGAACTCATTGCTTGCATTACAGGGGCGGATCCAGGAATTCCGTAAAGGGGAAGCGCCTTTACAAAATTAAAACTCGCCGCACCCCCTATTTTTTTCATTTTATTTGTGTTGTTCTTACAACAACAACAACAACAACAACAACAAAATAGCTACCGCACCCCTATTTTTTTTCTTTTTATTTCTGTTGTTTTAACAACAACAAAAAAAAAAAAAGGCACCAGAGAGGTATGAGTCCCCTCTCGATCCGCGATTGCGTCAACCACAAATGTCAAAACTCATTGCTTGCATTACAGGGGCGGGTCCAGGAATTCCGTAAAGACGTCTTTTCAAAATGAAAGGCTGGCGTAACCCCCCTCAACTTATTTATTTCTTTTTATTTTTACGGAATTCCTGGACCCGCCGCCGCGGCCCCTGTAATGCAAGCAATGAGTTTTGACATTTGTTGTTGACGCAATCGCGTATCGAGAGGGGGAGCATCCCCCTCTGGTGCCCCCTATCTATTTTTTGTTGTTAAAACAACAGAAATGAAATGAAAAAAAAATAAATTTTGTAAAGGCGCTTCTCCACGGAATTCCTGGATCCGCCCCAGTAATGAAAGCAATGAATTTTGACATTGTGGTTGAGGCAATGGGGGATCGACACGGGCGCATCCCCCTTTGGTGCCCCCCTCTTTTTTTTTTCTTCAAAACAACATGAATAATAACAAAAACATGGGGGGGGGGTGCGCCAGGCTTTTATCATGTAAAGGTGCCCCCACCCCCCCCCCCCCTTTACGTAATTCCTGGATCCGCCCATGTTTTACAAGCAATGAGTTTTGACATTTGTGGTTGACGCAATCGCGGATCGAGAAGGGAGCACATCCTCTCTGGTGCCCCCCTTCTCTCTCTCTCTCTCTCTATTTCAATTAAAACAATAAAACTAAAAAGGGGAAAACGGGGAAGGGGTGCGGCAGCTTTAATTTTGTAAAGGCGCCTCCCCTTTACGGAATTCCTGGATCCAGGAATTATGACATTTGTGGTTGAGGCAAGCATGGATCGTGAGGGGGCGCATCCCTCTCATGTGCCCCCTTTCTTTAAAACAACAACAACAACAACAACAACCCTACACAAACAAAAAGAAAAAAAAATCTTCAAAACAACATAAATAATAACAAAAAGAAGAGGGGGGGGGGGATGCGCCAGGCTTTAGTAAAGGTGCCCCCCTTTACGTAATTCCTGGATCCGCCCCTGTATTACAAGCAGTGAGTTTTGACATTTGTGGTTTGCGCAATCGCGGATCGAGAAGGGGGCGCATCCTCCTCTGGTGCCCCCCCCCCCTCTCTCTCCTTAGTTAAAACAATAAAACTAAAAAAAGGAAAATAGGGGTGGGGTGCGGCAGCTTTAATTTTGCAAAGGCGCCTCCCCTTTACGGAATTCCTGGATCCGCCCCTGTACTGCAAGCAATTAGTTTTGACATTTGTGGTTAACGCAATCGCGGATCGAGACGGGCGCATCCCCCTCTGGTGCTCCCTCTCTTTATTTTCTTCAAAACAACATAAATAATAACAAAAAGATGGCGGGATGCGCCAGGCTTTAATTATGTAAAGGTGCCCCCCCCCCCCCCTTTACGTAATTCCTGGATTCGCCCCTGCATTACAAGCAATGAGATTTGATATATCCCCCTCTGGTACCTCCCCCCCCCCCTCCCTCTCTCTCTCTCTCTAAAACTAAAAAGGAAAAAATGGGGGGGGGGGGATGCACCAGCTTTAATTTTGTGAAAGCGCCTCCCCTTTACGGAATTCCTGGATCCGGCCCTGTAATGCAAGCAATGAGTTTTGACGTGTGGTTAACGCAATCATGGATGGAGAGGGCACGCATTCCTCTATGGTGCCCCCTTCTATTTTTTTAACAACATAAACAAAAAGAAAA